>NC_092178.1:22123976-22361476 GCF_045791955.1 Oncorhynchus clarkii lewisi
AACTCAATAGCCATGTTACAATCCCAGCGATAGATCAGATACAGTATTGACATTTAAATAACTTTATTGTTCCTGGAGGGAAGGTCTATGCCAAGGTAACCTAGCGTAGCAAGTGTAATAATAAATGCCTGAAACTAGATCCCCTAAATACGGTCGGGGAAGGTTATCTTCTGCACTGTTGAACCAATCCAGTCAATATGGAGGAGGAGTTAAGTGTCACCTTGTTAACGTCCAAAAGTGGAAGTCACGTCACAGGCTCTCTTTCCATTTCCAGTGAAAAGCAGAACATCTGGTTGTTGGGGACTTGGCAGAAAGCTAATGACAAGTTGATGCAGCTATTATCACAACACAGTGGAAGATGTAGCGAGGTCTTATTCAGTGTTACGACGGTCTGCTAGCCAGCTGTAGGTAAAACAGTCTCTTTACAAGAAGCCCATCATGCCTCTCCATAATACAGTCTCACGCTGAGCCACAATGAGAGGTAGGTAGTCTGTAAAAACTCTCACTTCACTAAATATACATCCAGCCAGAGGCTAGGTTCTTGCATCCCCATTACTCTAGCTGTCTAGCAGCGCTCATCAAAAGCTTCAGTAAGTTCAAAAGGACGATTTGAAGCATACAGTGAGGGTTTGAACGTTATACAAGAACTCTAACTACCATGCCTTTGTTAATCTGATAGAAATACATTATATAACTAATTTGAGCCCAACACTGTGTATGTCCGTTATAAATTGGATCTTCCAAGCGTGCTGTCATCAGTTTAACAGCTTTTATTCCACCGTGACAGCCAACATTGTTACGGGTGTGATTGACTGACCAATGAGAGACAGTATTCTTGGGGTGTCACTTAGCAATGACCAATGACCATTTCTTGGAAGAGAGAAGACTGAGATTGATCTGTTATGGAGAGTCAAATCCAATCGGCCCCTCAGAAGAGATATCGACCAAATATGACACTTGAAAAGATGTATACTTCTATGGCAACATCATCACACCAATTGGTGGCATTTTATTAGGTTAAGAATCCTCCTAAAGCCCAGAGGTAGAGTTGTATATCCAACAGATAATTCCTGTGAGCCTGGAGGATACTGGAGGAGACTGAAACATTGGCGAGAGGAGTAGTGAGAGGAGTAGTGATCGTCCGGAAGGCTTCTGGTGGGAGTCCTAATGGCCTCTGAGCTACACTGAGACCTGTGGCTCTGGTAACACGGACAACAATACGCCTTTTATTGTTGCACAGAGAAGCACTCTCTCCTCTAGTCTACTCTTTCATTTGAGTGGGTGTGTGTATCTGTTTTTGCAGTTTGTTGGTGAGCCAGGGGAGCGGAGTTAGAATTTACAGCTTTGGGATTACCTTGCAGGATACTTTTTATAAAATTAATCATCACTGTTATAGTTAAGCCACAATTTATTATTTCCTGTCTGTTTGGTAGGCGAAGCCATTTAGGATGTAATGTTATCATTGAAAACAAAACTCTAGCTGCTGCTTTTTATGACTTAACCTCTTCTACTAAATATTGCTCTTCGCATTCCTGTGTGATTTACTTGTATTTTGACTGACTTGATGGACATCCAGTCACACAGGATTGTAAAAGACAAGAATAGAACTAGTGTTCTGGAAACAAGACTTACAGTACGTATTGTAGATCACTTCAATGGCCTGAAATGGCTAAACTTAGGCCTACAGTAAGCTGTAGCCCTCTCCTGCAGTCAATGACAAAAGCGTTTCCTTATATTTCAGGCTTCTGTGATGTATATAAAGTGTAATATTAGCATGCAAACTCCAAATGGAATACATTTCAACATGGTACAGGTGTTTATTTTTTTAAGCCCATAACATTCTTTGTGAGGTGTATACTTTATTTAAGAACACCAAGAAACCCTCTGAGTGACCCTGATTTAGCCCACTGCAGTAAAAGGTTAAGCAGCCTAGCTACTCCCTCTCTGCGTTGAAGAGGGTCTACCAGGGTCACCTAGTGGTTACCCTGACCACACTACATACTACTCTGTCTCAAGGGCGGCAGGTAGTCTAGTGGTTATCCTGACCACACTACATACTACTCTGTCTCAAGGGCGGCAGGTAGTCTAGTGGTTCTCCTGACCACACTACATACTACTCTGTCTCAAGGGCGGCAGGTAGCCTAGTGGTTAGAGCGATGGACTTGTAATCAAAAGGTTGCAAGATTGAATCCCCAAGCTGACAAGGTAAAATTCTGTCGTCCTCCCCCTGAACAAGGCAGTTAACCCACTGTTCCTCGGCCGTCATTGAAAATAAGAATTTGTTCTTAACTGACTTATTTAACCCGCCCAGTTAAATAAACATGCCTTTAACTGAGTAAGTACCGGTCCTTTTACAGTAATAAAGGCAGTTTTGACAACATGCCGGTTGGTTTTATGCCTGTTCACTAACTACCTTTCCTCAGGAGAACCATACATACCATCCTCTCCTTCCTTCCTGCCTCCATTAGTTCCCCAACAACCACAGGGGACTGAGAGCCCTGGTGGTCCGCGAGGAAGATGAAAATATCTGTGTGGTTAAGCTCGGCCATTTCCCGTCCAAATGATCTCAAAGACACATCAATCATGGGCCTCTCAAGGCAAAATGGCTGAAGTAGAGTTTTCTAGCCCCAGCCACACTGCTAGCTAGTACACACACACACACACGCACACACACACACACACACACACACACACACACACACACACACACACACACACACACACACACACACACACACACACACACACACACACACACACACACACACACACACACACACACACACACACACACACACACACACACACACACACACACACACACACACACACTGTTATGGTCAACTGGCCCCTTCATCTAAGGAGATAGTCACATGGATGAGACAGTAGGAATCTGGAACCTGTGCCCTCACATATGCTCATGCATACATAACATACGCAAGTGCACACAGTGGACTGGAAAGATGAATGTGTTCTTTCCTAACATGAGACACTGTTGGTAGTAACAGTTTCAATTTTGATATTGTGAACTGGATTTGAGGATTTTCTTTTGGCCTAACAGAAAGGAGTGGGAATGTCACCTCAACCGTAGAGGGAATAGCAACTTGTAAAGCATGAATGGTTTTCATCTAACAGAACCTGGTTCTATCCTGGGTCCCGTTGCCAACGTTTTCCCAACATTGGAATAATATGTTAACAATACAATACCCTGTCGGCTCCTGATGTAAATGACCAGGGCTTCGTCCAAAATGGCACCCTATCCCCTACATAGTAGTGCACTACTTTTGACCAGGGCCCATAGGGTGCAATTTGGGACTCAGCCCAGGGCTTGGGCTTTAACGGGAAGCCATTTTGATGTCGTGCCAGTCCATTAACTGTGGCTGCCTGGGACCAAGGACTTGTGAAAAACTAATTTCATTGCATTCGTTATTCTTTCATAAAGTGAATGGCAGTGTGTTTGTGTGTGTGTGTGTGTGTGTGCGTGCGTGCGTGTGCGTGTGCGTGCGTGTGTGTGTGTGTGCGTGCGTGCGTGTGTTGTACTGATTCCTTCAGAAGTACACTGTTACTTACGGTACAGCAGAGGTTTTCCCCACTAAAGTTCTCGGTCTGGACTGTAAACCTGCATACGTAACACACATCTGGTTGATCATTGTGTGAGTGGCAGCACACAACACAAGATGTGTGTGTGTGAGTGTTTGTGTGTGAGCGCATGCTTGGTGTCTGGCCTGGTCCCACCAGTGACTTCATAGACACCAATAAAAAGCCACCTGCCTGGCCATGCCGAAAAGACCCGCCTCTCATAGTGACATTGAACAATGCAAATCAATTCCAATTAAATTATCCGTCACCCCACTTCATCCCCAGGATGCCACGCTCTGTGGTTCATCCCTGGGAGACCGAGGTTGCTGGAAGTTTAGTGCTTCCAGGTCAGAGGTCACTGAGAAGGGTGATATGAGGGAATATGGGCCCTGCTGCCAAGCTCAAAGCTCTGGAAACTCATACATCACAGCTCTCTGTGTGTCACCTCTCTGTCCTGCTGGGTTCACCCGGCCCGACACACTCTTCAGGAACACCTGTGGCTGTGTCAAGTCCTCTCCTGTGGCTGTGCTACCTCATTTCTCACCATCAATGTATACAACTTATGATATATACACAGTTCCAGTCAAAAATTGGGACACACCTACTCATTCAAGGGTTTTTCTTTATTTTTACTATTTTCTCCATTGTAGAATAATAGTGAAGACATCAGAACTATGTAATAACACATATGGAATCATGGATTAACCAAAAAAGGGTTAAACAAATCATAATATATTTTAGATTCTTCAAAGTAGCCACCCTTTGCCTTGATGACAGCTTTGCACAATCTTGGCATTCTCTCAACCAGATTCATCTGGAAGGCTTTTCCAACAGTCTTGAAGGAGTTTCCACATATGCTGAGCACTTGTTGGATGCTTTTGCTTCACTCAGCGGTTCAACTCCTCTCAAACCATCTCAATTGGGTTGAGGTCAGGTGATTGTGGAGGCCAGATCATCTGATGCAGCACTCCATTACTCTCCTTCTTGGTCAAATAGCCCTTATACAGCCTGGAGGTGTGTTGGGTCATTGTCCTGTTAAAAAACAAATGATAGTCCCACTAAGCGCAAACCAGATGGGATGGCGTATCGCTGCAGAATGCTGTGGCAGCCATTGTCATGGTTTTCCTCCTCTTCATCTGAAGGATCGGAGGACCAATATGCGGCGTGGTAAGTGTCCATGGTTCTTTTAATAAGAAAATCTCAACATGAACACAACTACAAAACAAGAAACGTGAAACCCCGAAACAGTCCCGTGTGTGACAAACACTAACACAGGAAACAATCACCCACAAAATACCCAAAGAATATGGCTGCCTAAATATGGTTCCCAATCAGAGACAACGACAAACACCTGCCTCTGATTGAGAACCACTCTAGGCAACCATAGACTTTCCTAGACAACTAAACTGAACACAACCCCATTAATCTAATAAACCCCTAGACAAGACAAAACACATAAATCATCCATATCACACCCTGGCCTAACCAAAATAATAAAGAAAACAAAGATAACTAAGGCCAGGGCGTGACAGCCATGCTGGTTATGTGTGCCATGAAATCTAAATAAATCACTTACAGTGTCACCAGAAAAGAACCCCCACACCATCACACCCCCTCCTCCATGCTTCACGGTGGGAACCACACATGTGGAGATCACCCATTCAAGTCCTCTGCATCTCACAAAGACACGGCGGTTGGAACCAAAAATCTAAAATCAGACCAAAGGACAGATTTCCACCAGTCTATTTTCCATTGCTCGTGTTTCTTGGTCAAAGCAAGTCTCTTCTTCTTATTGGTGTCCTTTAGTAGTGGTTTCTTTGCAGCAATTGGACCATGAAGGCCTGATTCACACAGTCTCCTCTGAACAGTTGATGTTGATATGTGTCTGTTACTTGAACTGTGTGAAGCATTTATTTGGGCTTCAATTTCTGAGGTGCATTTAACTCCAAGGAACTTATCCCTGCAGCAAAGAACTCTGGGTCTTCCTTACCTGGGACAGTACGTTTCATCATAGCCAGTTTCATCAGAGCCAGTTTCATCATAGCCAGTTTCATCATAGCCAGTTTCATCATAGCCAGTTTCATCATAGCCAGATTCATCATAGCCAGTTTCATCATAGCCAGTTTCATCATAGCCAGTTTCATCACAGCCAGTTTCATCATAGCCAGTTTCATCATAGCCAGTTTCATCATAGCCAGTTTCATCATAGCCAGTTTCATCACAGCCAGTTTCATCATAGCCAGTTTCATCATAGCCAGTTTCATCATAGCCAGTTTCATCACAGCCAGTTTCATCACAGCCAGTTTCATCATAGCCAGTTTCATCATAGCCAGTTTCATCACAGCCAGTTTCATCACAGCCAGTTTCATCATAGCCAGTTTCATCATAGCCAGTTTCATCATAGCCAATTTCATCACAGCCAGTTTCATCATAGCGCTGACTGTTTTTGCGACTGCACTTTTGGTATTTATAAACTTTTGATTGGTACTGTATATAATAGTGTGGCTTTATGTACTACTTATGTACTTGTGTAGGTTAAACAAACACAATATTATTACTAAAATAGTAGTATTCATAGTATTACTAAAATCAGGGGATTGATTCAATCCGTAACGTTGAAGATCCTTGGTATAGCGTAACTAAAATGTCAAGACCATTTCCAATGGAGCCAACATATACATACACGTATACCGTAGATGCAGTCTCCGCAAATGCGGGAACATGGCCTTTAACCTTAAATCACGCTATAGCACTGCACTTTGGCGATATGGACTACTGAAGCAAGCCCCAGGTCTTTAAGTTTGAAGTTAGGTCTTTCTGAACAGACAGGGAAGTAGGACCACCTTGTTTGTTTACCATACCACCTGCTTTCTCAACAAACCCTGTGGGGACGCCTGTAGAGTGAGATCCTTGGGGTCCTAGATGCTTTGAAAACCCTTTTAGTTGAAACAGGAAGTGGTCAATGACAGCTGGGTGTGTAGGTGCTGATTTATTAATTTATGTTTCATTTATCCCCAACCCCAGTACCAACAATGTTTTTTAGGTGCTTACACACACACACACGCACGCACGCACGCACGCACACACACACACACACACACACACACACACACACTCAGGTGTATTGGTACTCTGAGTGTGTGTATGTATGTATTTTCAGTCTTTCTTTCTTTTTTGTTTAACTAGGCAAGTCAGCTAAGAACAAACTCTTATTTAAAAAGACGGCCTTCTTGTAAAACACCCCGGCCAAACCCTCCCCTAACCCGGACAACGCTGGGCCAACTGTGCTCCGCCCTATGGGACAGGGATCGAAACCGGGTCTGTAGTGATGCCCCCATGCTTTGCCTTAGACCGCTGCGCCACTCGGGAGGCCACGAGTATATGTGTGTGTGTGTGAGTACTGTCTGTGTGTGTCTGTGTGTGTACTGTCTGTGTGTGTCTGTGTGTGTGTGTTTGTCAGTCCAGATTTTGTGAAATTTGTAGTGAAAATATGCAGATGCAAGAAAAGGTTTGTTGACCTGTGGCTTGATTGTACCATATTATGCGGTAAATGTGCAGTGATTGGTTGAAATTAGAAGCCCTCTTTTTGTACTGAGCTGATGGGACCGTTTTGTGTGATAATATTGCGATGATTTGACTATTAAATACATGGTAATAGTGATTGGTCAAATTTTCAAGCCCTCACATAATACGCAGGGAATTGTTGATTTTAGAGGGACTGGTTTGTGTATACTGTCTGCATCCGTGACTGTGTGTGTGTGTGTATGTGTGTGAGTTTGTGTCTTCCAGATGTGCAGCAGTGAGAGTCCCCAGCTCTGTAGGCGATGGGTGTTGCTGAAGGTGTCGGCAGTCATATGGAAGTAGGGCTTTGGAAACATCCCATTACAAGTTGTACATCAGAGGCCTGACACACACACACACTCACACACACACACACACACTCACGCAAGATTGCGCACACTACAAGTCGTGCATCAGAGGGTTGACAGGCCTCATTCCGGCCTGTTTTCATTTCAGTCAGGAGTACAGCTGCTCCTCCAGAGTCCCAGCCCTGTTAACCCCTCACCTTCTGGACCTGGACCCCACCTCTCTGTAATGGTCAGTAGGTAGTGTCTATTGTCAGTTGGTCTATTGTGAAGAAGAAGAAGAAGAGAAGAAACTTTTAAACGTATGGAGTGTCTGAAAAGAGGACCACCACATGTCCACAGTCTATTCCGGGTCATGGATTTTCAGTTCTGAGATTTACCCTTTTCCATTTCCATTTTCCCAAATCCACCTCTGAAAGGTCCGGCCAGATAAGCGTTTTACAGTAACCATGGGACACTTGGTCAGAATATACACCAGGATATGCACCGTGGGCCATTCCGCTATCTGTGTGTGTGTGTGTGTGCTAAGCAGCTCCGTAATTGTTTATTTTCTATTTTCTAACAACGATGGTAGTTCTAGCCGTGAGTGAAAATGTGTGGGAACAATACAGTCCCTGTCTGGCCCTAAGGAGGAGGAGGATGGGAAAGGATCCTGCTGTGAACACACACATACACGTCACCAACCCCCAGCACAAATTATCCCCTGAAGATGACTCCATCAGTTACCGTTCACGTCCAGTGAACAGGACGGCAGAACGAATCAGGACAGAGTTCAGAACTGCAGCACGGCACATAGAAGATGTCAGACTAGACCTTTCTCTGGACGTACTAAACCATCCTTATCTCCCTCAGGGGACTCTCTCAGTCCAAACTGAATAAGGTTTCTGTTTTTCCTCCCAGAAATATGAAGATGTTGAAAACTCCAGGCTAGCGGAGCTTATCTAAACCAACTGTTCTTTGTGTTATTTTCTGAACTCCATGTCTCCTGTTCTGTGATCTGTTCAAATAGCACAGCTATCCCGCCTACAGGCCTGGCTTTTCATACCTACACCACACCTAAGTCCTCCTCTAGTAAGAAAGACTTGGTCTTGGTAAATTCCTTTCTATGTACTGTATTTGGGTGTGACACACACACACTTATTCATACGGTCACACACTTACACTCATGCGCACACACACACACACACACACACACGCACGCACGCCCTTAGCTGAGGTCTGGATCCCAGATTACACCTGGCAGCTAGTGGGGAATAGAGCTAGAGAAACACAGTGAGAAAACCCAGAGAGCACCACTGTTCTTCATCTGAGAAAACAAGACACCACTCCTGGCTCACTGTGTGTGTGTGTGTGTGTGTGTGTGTGTGTGTGTGTGTGTGTGTGTGTGTGAGTGTGTGTGTGTGTGTGTGTGTGTGTGTGTGTGTGTGTGTGTGTGTGTGTGTGTGTCCATAGGCTGGGTGGGCTATTTAGGGGTTTTCTTCTGCACTTTAATGTCTGTGGAGATTTGATGTGCTTGGTAGGAAAACTGTCAGGACAGAAGTGAACTGTGAGAACAGTATCTTAATATAATAACATACACGTAGGTACACCTTCAATGAAAGGAGATGATCTTTTTTTAAATATACATTGTTTATAAATATACTTTTATTGGACGTATAAAGAAATACAAATGACAAATTGATCAGATACATCTTTTTATCCCCCTATACTTACTGAAACACCTCCTTCCCCTTTTAACAACAAAAGCAGCATACATACTGTACATTAATAAAATAAATTAAAACATACAATTGGAAATAATAATATATAGATATGCATACATATACACATACAGTGCATTCGTAAAGTATTCAGACCCCTTTACTTTTTCCACATTCTGTTACGTTACAGCCTTATTCGAAAATTGATTCAATAGTTTTTTCCCCCCTTCATCAGTCTACACACAATACCCCACAATAACAAGCAGAAACAGGTTTAATTAAAAATAAAAAACTGAAATATCACATTTACATAAGTATTCAGACCCTTTACTCAGTACTTTGTTGAAGCACCTTTGGCAGCGATACAGCCTCGGGTCTTCTTGGGTATGACGCTACAAGCTTGGCACACATGTATTTGGGGAGTTTCTCCCATTCTTCTCTGCAGATCCCCTCAAGCTCTGTCAGGTTGGATGGTGAGTGTCGCTGCACAGCTATTTTCAGGTCTCTCCAGAGATGTTCGATCGGGTTCAAGTCCGGGCTCTGGCTGGGCCACTCAAGGACATTCAGAGACTTGTCCCAAAGCCACTCCTGTGTTGTCTTGGCTGTGTGCTTAGGGTCGTTGTCCTGTTGGAAGGTGAACCTTCGCCCCAGTCTGAGGTCCTGAGCGCTCTGGAGCAGGTTTTCATCAAGGATCTCTCTGTACTTTGCTCCGTTCATCTTTCCTTCGATCCTGACTAGTCTCCCAGTCCCTGCCACTGAAAAACATCCACACAGCATGATGATGCCACCACCATGCTTCAACGTAGGGATGATGCCAGGCATGACGCTTGGCATTCAGGCCAAAGAGTTCAATTTTGGATTCATCAGACTAGAGAATGTTGTTTCTCATGGTCTGAGAGTCCTTTACGTGCCTTTGGGCAAACTTCAAGTGGGCTGTCGTGCCTTTTAATGAGGAGTGGCTTCCTTCTGGCCACTCTACCCAAAAGGTCTGATTGGTGGAGTGCTGCAGAGATGGTTGTCCTTCTGGAAGGTTCTCCCAGAGGAACTCTGGAGCTCTGTCAGAGTGAACATTGGGTTCTTGGTCACCTCCCTGACCAAGGCCCTTCTCCTCCAATTGCTCAATTTGGCTGTAGCATAACAAAATGTGGAAACGGGTAAGGGGTCGGAATACTTTCCGAATGCACTATACATACATACACACATAGACATACACACATATACATACACACATAGACATACACACATATACATACACACAAATAAATCCAACATATCACAACATACTATCCATTCCCTCCCACACCCTATCTTATTGGCCAAAATTCTTACTCCAGATCAGTAGAAGGCAACTGTTAAAAAATAAATAAATTAAAGGCTGCAATCTCAAAACAAAAAAAAGTTATCAGTACAACCTCTCAAAGTGTATTTAATTTTCTCTAAATGTATAAAATACATTAGATCTTTCAACCAGACTGATACAGTGGGAGGTGTGGAGGATTTCCAATGAAGCAAGATATGCCGGGGGGCTATGAGGGAAGTTACAACGTCTGTTTTACTTTAGTGAGACTAGGAAGCAAAGATGGAACTCCAAATAGAGCTTTCAAAGGCTTCGGGTCAATATCTAGAATTGTATTATTAAACAAGCATGACCAACACTCAGACAGCTTAGAACATGAATCAAACATATGGGTGTGATCTGCCGGAGTGATTGAACATCTGTCACGTGTCATTTCTGTCTGGGAGGAATTGAAGTTTTTCTTTGGTGAAGTGAATTCTGTGAATGAAACTTAACTGAGTACGTGAGGATGTGGAGTTAAGCCTAAGGACCTCCTCCCACCAAGTGCACTACCCCAGTCTGTCTTGATTGTGTTTATTACAGAGGAAAGCATTCGATTATTTAGATTATCTTAAGAAAAATCATATTTATTTTATTCTGTGACAATAACAAACCAGTCTGCACTGTACCACAATATTACAATATTACACTGATTAATAGACATCACCCCTATCCGGGAAACAATGGAAAAATAATATGTCTGTACTGCTACTTTGCAGATAAACAATCTTACTTTTAACCACTAGATGGCAGCACAGTATTTGCACTAAAACAGATGTCCACTTTCCTATAGCTCCCTCAAATGTAAATATTCCACAGCTTTTTTTTTATTCTTCCCATCTAATCAGGGGCTGATTTAGGCCTGGGACACCAGGTGGGTGCAATTCATTATCAGGTAGAAGAGACAACCAGCAGTAATCTGGACCTCGTATACCCCTGGTTTAGCTGGCCTTGACCAGATTATTTTGAGAGGACGAAGAATCTATCTTTATGCTGTAGTTTTAATGATCTCTCACTTAAAGCTCCAGGGAGCGAGGCTGTTTTCAAAGCTGTACGACTGTGTCGATATCCTCTCATCTGAAGCTTTCTCTCTGTCCTCCTCTCAGATAGCCTGCGACCTTCTCTGAGAGCTGCTCCTAGCACCTACTTCTGAGACAACTCAATCAGTCCTGTCCTCTCCTTTGACATCCATGGAACAGCTCCTCCTTGTGAATGTCCACCAGCGAGAATGAAAAGCCATCATTTTTGTATAATCTCTGTATTCACCACTCAAGTCGAGCCAAAGGCTTTCAAACTGGTAGTGGTGGGACAAACACCAGAGTATTTTTGGCCCTATATGGCTCTGCTGTAGTTAGAGGATGGTTTGTACGGGCCTTACGGTGGGTTCACTTGGCCCACTCCATTCTATGCTTCTTTTATCCACTCTTATGAAAGGGGACATCCATTTTCATTAAAGAGGACATTATGTTTTGTTTCATAATAAGCGTCCTGCGACAAAATAACATTTCCTGAGACAAAACGAAGGGATCATCTCCATCCTCGTTTGTCTGTCTGGGTGTTTGACCTCAGGGGGAAATTCCTGACTTCTGAGCAGCAGATGGAGGAAATGTCAGAGGAAGACTGGAACATTTTCAAACAGATTAAAAGGAAGTCCTGCACAATGTGCTAGCAAAATATCAGTAGTTTGGCCTCATGACTTTTGTCAGCAATTTTTAATTACATTTTGGTAATTTAGCAGGTGGCCTTATCCAGAGCAACTTACAGTCAACTAAGGTATATAAAACAATCACATTTCACAGACATGGATGTAAAATCATTCCACAATAAAGAGGCAGGCTTTTAATTGTACTTTTACCTACCTACAAAGGTCCGTCTAGATGTGTAAGTAGGGTGTAAAGGGTAGGAATTTGTATGGTGAGTATGAATATGGAAGACATTATACGTTGCCCTTTTGTGATGAGAGTTCACCTGACCTTTTGAGATTTACACTGATACAGAAAATATATAGGAGGGTTCCTTATCCTTTATTATAATATATAAGATAATACAGCATATCAATACAGTATATCAATACAGTATATCAAAGCAGAGCATCAGCAACATCTGACAGATAAGCTGTACTAATTTATAGGTTGTTTTCCAGGAGATGTGGCTGTTCTCCACCCGTTTTCTGGCACAGGGCCATACCTGCCATAACAAAGTCATTATGATTATATGATCTCTGTGTAACCTCCTCTCCTCCCTGTCCTCTCCTTCAGCTGTCTGTGTCAGGACCCAAGCCGTGCTTTCAACCTGAGAACTTCAGATTGATTTACAACGTGTGAAATGTTATGGTAGCATACCAGGAGAGAGAGAGAGAGAGAGAGAGAGAGAGAGAGAGAGAGAGAGAGAGAGAGAGAGAGAGAGAGAGAGAGTACTGTAGAGAGATAGAGAGTACTGTAGAGAGAGGGAGAGAGAGAGTACTGTAGAGAGAGAGTACTGTAGAGAGAGAGAGTACTGTAGAGAGAGAGTACTGTAGAGAGAGAGAGAGAGTACTGTGTAGAGAGAGAGAGAGTGCAGTAGAGTGAGAGAGAGATTATTGTAGAGAGAGTACTGTAGAGAGAGAGAGAGTACTGTAGAGAGAGAGAGAGTACTGTAGAGAGAGAGAGAGAGTACTGTAGAGAGAGAGAGTACAGTAGAGTGAGAGAGAGATTATTGTAGAGAGAGTACTATAGAGAGAGAGAGAGTACTGTAGAGAGAGATAGAGAGTACTGTAGAGAGAAAGAGTACTGGAGAGAGAGAGAGTACTGGAGAGAGAGAATACTGTAGAGAGAGAGAGTACTGGAGAGAGAGAATACTGTAGAGAGAAAGAGTACTGGAGAGAGAGAGTGATATTTATATATAGAGAGAGAGAGGTCTTGGATGGGAATGTATCGCATGTCCTGTGAAGGAGGGGTGTGAGATGAGGTCTCAGATGTATACGTGGGTGAAGATAGATAGTAGATAAAGTGGTATACGTGGGTTGAGGGCTTACTTGTTTTGGCTTGGGAGGTACTTTCACAGCTGTAAAGTCCAGTCCTACCTGAGTGGGTTGAAGGATAACTAATGCAGGGTATTGAAGATGAGTAGGTCAAAATAAGTATAGTACCTTTGAGGGGGTTGAATGATAATGTATACGTGGGTTGAATGATAGTGTATAAGTGGGTTGAAGGATAACGCAATGTTAGAGTAATGTTAGAAGTGGATCTAAAAAGGGAAGGTTACACATCATTGATCATCATCATCATCGATTAACATACATCATCATCATCGATTAACATACACTCTCCTCTCCTCTCCTCTCCTCTCCTCTCATACAGTTGCCCTGTCGTTGATGTGTGCTACTCTATCAAACACTGCTGCTGTGGGTGTGTGTCAGGAATTCATTCTAGAGCTGGGGCCATGATTTATTCTGGAAAGGGAAGGTGTTTATATTTCAGCGCTGAAGATGGAGAGGTGTCGGTTCGATTGAGTGTGTGTGTGTGTGTTTGTGTGTGTGTCTATGAGGGCGAGCTTCGGGAAGGCAATCACAGAAAACAAATTTGGAGCATGTTGAGAGGGGCTAGGTAGGAACCAACCCTGGAGCCCTTCCCAGAATGCACTGTGGTGTGTACAATGTATATTGATCACCCCCTGAATCCTGATTCATCTCCCCGAGGTTGGTGCAATGAGAGTGGGGCTCTGATAGATGTGTAACCCACATCCACTCTCCCCATTGATACAGCACACTCCTTTTATCTCTCTCTATCTCGCCTCAGAGGGAGGAAGAGCTACTCCAGCCGAGCTGTTTACATTCCTCTCTAATCCCACTGTACCCAGTCAGTACTACCCAGTCTGGCAATCAAAGCAGCTCTCCTCTCCTCTCCTCTCCTCTCCTCTCCTCTCCTCTCCTCTCCTCTCTTCTCTTCTCTTCTCTTCTCCTCTCTTCTCCTCTCCTCTCCTCTCCTCTCTACTTTGCTCTGCTAATCTCCTCTCTCCTCTCCTCTCCTCTCCTCTCTACTTTGCTCTGCTAATCTCCTCTCTGCTCCAACCATCCTGTGACGTGAATTTTTTCCCAAGGCCCTCTGCTATAGCTCCTCCACTGAGAGACATAGAGACGTGTATGTATGTAACGTTACTCTGGTAAAATTGACACAAACAAATGGACAGTACAGCAACAATATGAAAACAATAATGTACCAACAACATTGAACCAGTGTATGCAGGTGGAAAACAACCAACCAACATTGAGAGAGAATTCCTTGGAGATTCCATGGAGTATGAAGCAAGAGGCTGCTTCTCTGATCTTATCTCAGTTGCAGCTGGTTATCATATGGAATGGTTTGACATGCTGGAGCGATAACACTCCATCAAGGGATACACTCCATACCTCTCCTCACTTCTATTCTTCTTTCATGCCCTCCCTCCTGAGCGTGCTCTCTCTCTGTCTGTGTGTGTGTGTGTGTGTGTGTGTGTGTGTGTGTGTGTGTGTGTGTGTGTGTGTGTGTGTGTGTGTGTGTGTGTGTGTGTGTGTGTGTGTGTGTGTGTGTGTGTGTACAACTATCCTAAAGGACATTTCACCAGTCCCGCAAGGAAACATAGCTATTTTAAGGTTAGGTTAGGAAAATAGGATTTTTAATGGGAATCAAGTGTTAGATACCCACAATAATATTAAAACAAATGTGTGTGTTTTGCTTCTGTTCCGTCTCTTCTCCTCTGGGCTCTGTCCGTCCACTATAGCTCTCTTTCCCATAATATTAGGCAGCAGAGAGACTTCCCTCTGGGCCTGGGTGTACTGCAGTAAGACATCATGTTCATATAGATATACATCCACCACCCAAAAGGCTGTGGCTGGCTGGCTGCTGTCACTGAGACACAGCGTTACCGTAGGGAAAACATTTGGTCTGCTACTGTAAACAGGCCCTCGAAAACACAGCTCTCACAACCATCGTAAACTAAAAGCTATATAATTATACATTGAGTTTACACAACATTAAGAACACCTGCTCTTTCCATGACATAGACTCACCAGGTGAATCCAGGTGAAGCTATGATCCCTTATTGATGTCACTTGTTAAATCCACTTAAATCAGTGTAGATGAAGGGGAGACAGGTTAAAGAAGGATTTTTAAGACTTGAGACAATTGAGACATGAATTGTGTGTGTGTGCCATTCAGAGGGTGAACGGGCAAGACAAAAGACTTCAGTGCCTTTGAACGGGGTATTAGGTGCCAGGCGCACTGGTTTGTATCAAGAACTGCAACGCTGCTGGGTTTTTCATGCTCAACAGTTTCCCGTGTGTATCAAGAATGGTCCACCACCCAAAGGACATGCAGCCAACTTCAAACAACTGTGAAAAGCATCGGAGTCAACATGGCCCAGCATCCTCGACAAATTGAGTCTGTTCTCAATATTAGGAAGGTGTTCTTATTGTTTGGTATATTCAGTGGATTTCCAGTTATGATACTTTTTTATTTGGTGGAGGGGAATCGGTCAGTGATGTTTTGATATTGCCCGTAACATTCACACCCTCTACAGGCTTAGGGCTGTGGTCACTGACCAAGCTGTTGCAGTAGACCACTGACCAAGCTGTTACAGTAGACCACTGACCAAGCTGTTACAGTAGACCACTGACCAAGCTGTTACAGTAGACCACTGACCAAGCTGTTGCAGTAGACCACTGACCAAGCTGTTACAGTAGACCACTGACCAAGCTGTTACAGTAGGTCGCTGACCAAGCTGCTACAGTAGGTCGCTGACCAAGCTGTTATAGTAGGCCACTGACCAAGCTGCTACAGTAGGTCGCTGACCAAGACATTACAGTAGGTCGCTGACCAAGCTGTTATAGTAGGCCACTGACCAAGCTGCTACAGTAGGTCGCTGACCAAGCGGTTATAGTAGGCCACTGACCAAGCTGCTACAGTAGGTCGCTGACCAGGACATTACAGTAGGTCGCTGACCAAGCTGTTATAGTAGGCCACTGACCAAGCTGCTACAGTAGGTCGCTGACCAAGCTGTTACAGTAGACCACTGACCAAGCTGCTACAGTAGGTCGCTGACCAAGACATTACAGTAGGTCGCTGACCAAGCTGTTATAGTAGGCCACTGACCAAGCTGCTACAGTAGTTCGCTGACCAAGCTGTTACAGTAGGCCACTGACCAAGCTGCTACAGTAGGCCACTGACCAAGCTGTTATAGTAGGCCACTGACCAAGCTGCTACAGTAGGCCACTGACCAAGCTGTTATAGTAGGCCACTGACCAAGCTGCTATAGTAGGCCACTGACCAAGACCAAGCTGCTACAGTAGGTCGCTGACCAAGCTGTTATAGTAGGCCACTGACCAAGCTGCTATAGTAGGCCACTGACCAAGCTGCTACAGTAGGTCGCTGACCAAGCTGTTATAGTAGGCCACTGACCAAGCTGTTACAGTAGGCCACTGACCAAGCTGTTACAGTAGGCCACTGACTAAGCTGTTATAGTAGGTTGCTGACCAAGCTGTTATAGTAGGCCACTGACCAAGCTGCTACAGTAGGCCACTGACCAAGCTGTTATAGTAGGCCACTGACCAAGACCAAGCTGTTATAGTAGGCCACTGACCAAGACCAAGCTGTTATAGTAGGTCGCTGACCAAGCTGTTATAGTAGGCCACTGACAAAGCTGTTATAGTAGGTCGCTGACCAAGCTGTTACAGTAGGTCGCTGACCAAGCTGTTACAGTAGGTTGCTGACCAAGACCAAGCTGTTACAGTAGGTCACTGACCAAGCTGTTATAGTAGGCCACTGACCAAGCTGTTATAGTAGGTTGCTGACCAAGCTGTTATAGTAGGTTGCTGACCAAGCTGTTATAGTAGGTTGCTGACCAAGCTGTTATAGTAGGCCACTGACCAAGCTTTTATAGTAGGCCACTGACCAAGCTGTTATAGTAGGCCACTGACCAAGACCAAGCTGTTATAGTAGGTCGCTGACCAAGCTGTTATAGTAGGCCACTGACTAAGCTGTTACAGTAGGTCGCTGACCAAGCTGTTACAGTAGGTTGCTGACCAAGCTGTTACAGTAGGTTGCTGACCAAGCTGTTACAGTAGGTCGCTGACCAAGCTGTTATAGTAGGTCGCTGACCAAGCTGTTACAGTAGGTTGCTGACCAAGCTGTTACAGTAGGTTGCTGACCAAGCTGTTATAGTCGGTTGCTGACCAAGCTGTTACAGTAGGTCGCTGACCAAGCTGTTACAGTAGGTTGCTGACCAAGCTGTTACAGTAGGTCGCTGACCAAGCTGTTACAGTAGGTTGCTGACCAAGCTGTTACAGTAGGTTGCTGACCAAGCTGTTACAGTAGGCCACTGACCAAGCTGTTAGGCCTACAGTAGTCTGTCTCATGATCAAAAACCATAAACGTAATCCCTGAGGACTTCTTCTCAAGGACGATGATGTCACATTATATCTAAACAGAAACATGTTATGAAATCAAAGGCCACCATATCTCCATCTAGTTGCTGTCTTTGATCCCAGTTTTAGTCTCAGGGGGAGAACGATCCTCAGCGTCAGATGGACCAAGAGGATGTACTGTACTGTATGCCACATGGCAAGCTGCCGGCACCTCTGCGTCAATACTTTTCTTTCGCTGACTAACTTCCTGTTCGTCACCGGCCCTTAGCTTTTCACTGGGCACACGCTCAGTCACGACCCCACTTAGGCAGCCTGACGTGGTGCCTCATTAAAACTCTGACTCAGCCGTGACCCTTGACCCAGGGAGGATACGCGCCATGGCCTCCGTCGGGAACAGTGTAAACAACCGACAACAACAACCGTTGTTTATGTCTCGGTCTTCATCCGTCTGTCTGTCCTCAGGGCTGTTTGTTTCCTCTGAGGAACTCACTCTTAAAGACACAGTTAATGATAAAACACGTCTGCCATCTTAAAATATCTCAGCACAAGTAGTTTGACTTTGCATTGACATCTATGCACAAACACACACTTCCTCAGAGCACTGCACTTGGGTGCTAAAATTCCATCGCAATAACTTTTGGAGTCATCCACATTTCTTTTCAGTGACTTATTTGTCACTTACAGTACAATTGGTTTCTTGCCTTCTCTTCTGTGAGCATCCTGCATTCCACACTCTCAGGTATGATGAGAGAGAATCTATGACAACTTTGAAGTTCTCTCTCTCTCTCTCTCTCTCTCTCTCTCGTCTACTGCCTCTGGGATTGGAGAGGATCTGTGGAAGGAATAGAGATGGAGAGGGTGCAAGGGACACAATGAGGGAGAGAAAACAAGATCGTATAAAGAAAGGAGAGAAGGAGAACGGCTCAAACTGACCTCCAAACCATGTAGCTACATCAAAGCTAAACTTCTGGCATCAACATGAGTCCTACTGTCCTTCCTGGCGTCATTGAAATACTTCTGTCATGGCTCCATGGCTCCAGGCCATGTCTGATCCTCACCCAAGTCTGTTTTTGCTTTCATAGTTCTACACGGCCCATTCCTAGTGAATCTTTTCACTTAGTTTCCAATCTAACTGTCTGTTTGTGTGGTGGAGGAGGGTACACAGGGCAGAATTGGCCGTTGCTGAGGCAGTAGAAGCTGAGAGATACAGTATTTTCACAAATACATGAAATGGGGCTCCAGCAAAGCGGCTGGTGGCTGGCAGAATGTTCCCCCTCTCTCCTTCAGATGTTTGGAGAGTGTTTATGTACACAGTGTTCCCAGCAGGGGTGATGAGGCTGGGTTCTCTTGGCTCTGCTGTTAATCTGATGTAAGTGTGCTGTTAGAAGTGTTATGTAGAGAGACATGGTGGATATAAACAAGAACTCCCAGTAGCGTCAATATCCTCTCCTTCTTTCTACCTCTCCTCTAACGAGAGATTCTAGAGGTTATAGTGGTCTAAGGTAAAACAACAGCAGGCTGTCTGTCACTGGCTAAAGGTGTAGTGACATCACCAGGTCACAAGGTCAGGGACCCCCACAGTGAACATGTGCCATGAGGTCAGAGTTCAGTGTGCTAATCGTTAGGGTCAAACCATCTTGGAGTTGGCTGAACTTTGACCCTTACAACTGGCGGCCTTCAGAACCAAGGTGGCAGATGTCTGGTTAGACTTTAACTGCTGTAGAGAGAGCAATAGCGAGAGACAGAATATTCTCCTTTTTTAAATGTCCTATTTACTCTTTTTTTCTGTGTAATTCAAGCTGCCCTCAGACTCAATATGCTAGGTTATAATACAGCCAATGGCCACGACATCATGTGTATTATACAGAATGTATTCAGTTCTGGAAGAACTGGAAAACAGTTTGGTCCACTTTCACAACGTAACACGTGTGTTGCGTAGCTTGGCAGGCAGTGGGATCAAACTGTATTTTCTCACTTCTGATTAACTTTAAACTCTAGGACTCCCTATCGCGACATAGAGGTTGTAATTATCACAGATTGAGCCTTCAATATGTTGAAGGAATCATTTCAGAGCCTTTTCAGCCTTCCCTATCATGATTGAATGGAGCGGTCTATGGCTATACAGTTACCCAACTTGACCCCCTTAATAATTTGAATCTGATTATGGTAAGGCTGTAAGTTTGACAATGGTGCTGTACTATATTGGTATATAATAGTATGGTGTGTGTGTGTGGGAGGGGGGGAGTGCTTGTGTGTCTGTATGGGGGAGTGTTTGTGTGTGTGTGTGTGTGTGTGTGTGTGTGTGTGTGTGTGTGTGTGTGTGTGTGTGTGTGTGTGTGTGTGTGTGTGTGTGTGTGTGTGTGTGTGTGTGTGTGTGTGTGTGTGTGTGTGTGTGTGTATGGTGGAGGATTTGTCTTTGTGTGTATGGGAGGGTGTGCCTGTGTGCGTATGTGCGTTAGTGCGTGCGACCGGTTGCAAGTGTGTGTGAGTGTCTGACAACTAAAGACCAATTCTCCTCCATTACTAAATGGGGCCGTTTAGCCTCTTATAGATCTATGCACCATAGAGAGATCACAGAACATTACTGCTGTTGCCTAAAGCCTGTGTGAAATGCTGGGAATGAGGCCAGGTCAAAGGTTAGGATGGGGACCTGTGGTTTCAGATAGTAGTAAAAGGATGTTTAGCATTGTTGCTATCTCAGGACTCACTGACATATACCAACTAGCTACTAGACAGTCTAATGACCATTGTAGTTACATTTCAGCTGATACATTAGTTACTATAGCTATGTTATTAGGTTGCATTATGTGAGCTCAGGTAATATATAATAATAGAACAGAATAATATAATGCATATGCCACTTAGCAGACACTTTTAGCCTAAATAGTTAGCTTACTACCTTCAAATCCTGATCTGACTATCAGAAATGCTCATCACTCACCTCAAACTGAATTAGATTCAAATGTGATAAAAAATGTCCTTCGATCTACTGAATTTGCAGGAGGCTTTAGAGAACAGAGTACATGGTTACACATGTCCTGGGAATCTTGGGTATGTGTGTGTGTTTGTGTTCAATTGTAGAAGTGTTTTTTGATGCCAAATGGTTGTGTTCCACTTCTAGTCTAATCTGTGATTATATATATATATATGTTTCACTCCTCCACCCGAGTCCTTAGCTTAGTGATGAGCTTTGAGGGCACTATGGTGTTGAATGCTGAGCTGTAGTCAATGAACAGCATTCTCACATAGGCACTTCTTTTGTCCAAGTAGGAAAGGGCAGTGAAGAGTGCAATAGAGATGGCCTCATCGGTGGATCTGTTGGGGCGGTATGTGAATTGGAGCGGGTCCAGGGTTTCTGGGATGATTGTGTTGATGTGAGACGTGACCAGCCTTGTGTCCGACTTACTGAGAATTTCCTCCAAAGCCTCTTACTTGGTATACCTGGCTTTAGTCCTATGTTGGCTAGTATGCTTGGTTTTGGCTATCTTTACATCCCTGAGAAGACATTTTTATGACAAAAATACTATACTGCGTTCTGGGTGCTTTCTCTCGAAATGCCATAGCAATGGTTCACATTATGTAAAGGAACTACTCAGTCCTATACAGTCCCCCCCAGGTCATCTGCATATGACTGCCCTTATGAAAGAAGATCGCAGTCAAAGTGCAGTTTAACTGCAGTATGCTACAAATACTGCGTCCAAAATAACACTTTTTTTTTACTGCAGTAATTTTACAGTGTAACTGTAGTTACTGCACTTTCACTGGAGTTCCAAAACGGCAATCTTTTTTGTAAGGAAAGGTTATTTTATTGGCTACATGACTGTCCATCTTTCATCTTACCTGCTTCCCAGTCTAAGGCTTCACAAAAGGTTGAATGATAAAAACAACACACTTTTCGTGATCAAAAATCTAGTCAGGCATACATGCAGAGAACATTGACAACAGGCTACTTTTGTTTGTGATAACCTAACGCGTCATTTGACATGTGCCGCCACGTAGCTCTAGATCAAACAAAGTCTAAAATGTACTCCTTGACTCTCTGGGCTGTGAATCGATAATGGTAGGTCACAGGCCAACAAATAACATATCCTTATTATGTGTGGAGTCTATGCTTTCACCACCTACCAACGTTGTTCTTGATGTATACTACCGGTAGAACACCTACTCATTCAAGGGATTTTCTTTATTTTTACTATTTTCTACATTGTAGAATAATAGTGAAGACATGAAAACTATGAAATAACACATATGGAATCATGTTGTAAGCAAAAAAAGTGTTAAACAAATCTAAATATATTTTATATTTAAGACTCTTCAAAGTAGCAAGCCTACTAGATGGGCTAAATGCCTTTTATACTCGCTTTGAGGCAAGTGACACTGAATCATGCATGAGAGCACCAGCTGTTCTGGAAAGGAACACCTATGTGAGAATGCTGTTCATTGACTAAACACCTCCCTCTGCAACTGGATCCTGGACTTCCTCACGGGCCTTCTGTCACGCTGATCCTCAACACAGGGGCCCCTCAAGGGTGCCTTCTTCGTCCCCTCCTGTACTCCCTGTTCACCCATGACTGCGTGGCCAAGCACGACTCCAATACCATCATTAAGTTTGCTGACAACACAACGCTGGTAGGCCTGATCAGAGACCTGGTAGTGTGGTGCCAGGACAACAACCTCTCCCTCAACGTGAGCAAGACACAGGAGCCGATCATGGACTGCAAGGAAAAGGAGGGCCAAACACAACCCCATTCACATTGACGGGGCAGTAGTGGAGCGGGTCGAGAGTTTCAAGTTCCTTGGTGTCCACATCACCAACAAACTATTATGTTCCAAACACACCAAGACAGTCGTGAAGAGGGCACGGCAACGCCGTTACTGCAGGAGACTGAAAAGATTTGGTATTGGTCCCCAGATCCTCAAAGTTCTACAGCTGCACCATCGAGAGGATCCTGACCGGTTGCATCACTGCCTGGTATGGCAACTGCTCGGCATCCGGCCGCAAGGCACTACAGAGGGTACTGCGTATGGTCCAGTACATCACTGGGGCCAAGCTTCCTGCCATCCAGGACCTCTATACTAGGCAGTGTCAGAGAAAGGCCCAACAAATGGTCAAAGACTCCAGTCACCTAAGTCATAGACTGTTCTCTCTGCTACCACATGGCAAGCAGTACCGGAGCACCAAGTCTAGGTCCAAAAGGCTCCTTAACAACTTCTACCCCCAAGCCATAAGACTGCTGAACAATGAACCAAATGGCCACCCGGACCATTTGCCAATGACACCCCCCCCTTTGTTTTTACACTGCTGCTGCTCGCTGTTTATCATCTATGCATAGTCACTTTACCCCTACCTACATATACAAATGACCTCGACTAACCTGTACCCCTGCACATCGACTCTGTACCGGTACTTCCTGTATATAGCCTTGTTATTGTAACTTTTTAAAAACTTTTGTTTATTTAGTAAATATTTTCCTAACTCTATGTTCTTAAAACTGCATTGTTGTAAGTAAGCATGTCACGGTATTCAGAGCATGTGGCAAATGTGATTTGATTTGAATTTATTTCTAAACCAAATAGACTTCAAATCAAATAACATTTTAATTTACACATGCTTCCTAAACAGCTGTAGACTAACAGTGAAAGGCTTACTTACAGGCCCTTCCCAACAGCAATCATAATATTTGCAAAAACATTTAAACAGTGATTACTGCTACTTTCACGTGTCTTGCGCGTTGTGCTAAACTTTGACGCTGAGCATCACACAGCCATATCAGCTTGGTCCTCCACATCCATCTTCAGTGTACATTTTGGCACTCTTTTTTGAGATTTAATTAGTCTTAGTCACTTTGACTAAAATATCCTTTAGTATTAGTCACATTTTTGTCATTTGAATAATACATTAGTCTAGTTATTGTCAAAATGATGAAAACGGTTATTTTAGTTAACTAAATGTCCTTTCATTTTAGTCACATCACATTTGTATGGCCTCATTAACCTATACTAAACATATACCACTGATGTCCATGTGCTCAAACATACATAGCCTTGTCCTACCAACATATTTTACTGCACAACGTCCTATTCCCAACAGCAGAAATATGACAAACATACTGTATATGAGAATATATAACAATTATCTTGCCATGTAAATTCCTACACAGCCTATACAGCAATTACACATTACATTAAAAAAAAACAGACGCACACGCTTGAGAGTAACACAATCACCAGTGTTACAGACTTTGGTTTTCAATTTTATATTTAGAGGTCGGACGTTAGCACGTGGTGGCGCACAGATTGGTGTCACCTCGTTAGTCAGTCTATTAGAGAGAGGGAAGGTGTTTCACCTTGCTTCCTGTCTTCAAGTTTGGTGTGGCTTTTTCTTTTGTTTGCCTCTTCTTTTGCAAATTTAGTGGGCGGTCATGGTGGGTGTCTTTTAGGTTCCAGTTGTTGTTGCTAGTCAACTTTCCGTGGACGTCCCCATGAGTGTCCTTCCGAACCCCTCCTAAAACTCCACCTGTTTCTTTTAGGTTGTTGTCAGTGACTATTTGTTAATTACCCTTTTTATTTGAGCAACACTTTTTGGTTCTTGCTGGGGAACGTAACACCAGATTGCGTCTCAAAGTATTGGCAAAGATTGTACCGCCATCACTCAGTCACGCCATTCCCATTGTTATCAACGTTCCACCACAGACGCAGCAGCCACATTGAGGTCCAGGAGTAGAACAGGGGCTAATGACTGCTTTGACAAGTGATGTGGTCGAGTCACTAAATCTTGAGTCCGAATCGAGTCCCAAGTCCCCTGTTCTCGAGTCAGAGCCCAAGTCGGAGTCACCAATGGTCGAGTCATGAGTTGAGTTACGAGTCCCTATGGCTGAAGACCCCGTGCTCGAGTCCTGGTCCAAGTGTTCAAGTCTGAGTCACTGGGTCCACCTTAACTCGAAATAGACATATAGTGTCGTGGCAAGAGGGATTCAGTCATGAAATAGTTTATCCATTTTCCTTTCTTTCTGTGCCACAAAAGGTTTGCGTCTATGCTACTGGTAATGTTCCCAAGATAGGCCTGTCTGATCACTCTCCTCGCTTGCTACCCCACAGATCACCAGTGATGTAGGCTAGGCTACATGTGCCAGGTGTGACAAAGGCCTGCACAGTGGCCTGCGCCATTGAGAACAGTATAAACAGAGTTGTTTTTACCCAGTGTCCTCTGCAGGCTTGAGACTGACGCTCAGCTCGTTCTCTACATTCTGCTTGCCAGGTCACTAAGCAGACAGACCGACAGACCGACAGAGAGACTGAGGGAGAGAAAGAGAGGAAATGCCGGGTTTTGAGTGAAACACGTGGACCATAACTAAAGAATACCGGTAGGTATCGTGCAAATAAGTTATGACCTTAACACTGTCCTTTGGCGGCACTCTTTTTAGAACGTTGACATTAAACAACAATTAAAACTGGACGGCGCAGGAGGGTAGAGCCGCCGTTTTACGGGCTCCTGACTAATTTGTCAGGTTTTCTTGCATTGATTTGAACTGTTTTTGTTTGGCCGAAAATAACAACATGAGAACAGCAACTTCTCACTTTGATCTGGTCACGGATATTTTTTCAACGAGTCGGTTGCCAAGGACATCCTGCTCTTCCCGGACCATACCCAAATTGCAATCATTCGTAAGAAGAGGCCGGTTAATGGGATACCTGATGAGTGGATAATCCAGCTTTATCTACCGTTCTGCTGGCAAACATGCAATCACTGGAAAATAAACTGGATGAGCTCCATTCAAGACTATCCTATTAACGGGACATTAAAAACTGTAATATCCTATGTTTCACAGAGTCGTGGCTGAACAAGAACATTGATAATATATAGTTAGCTGTGTTCTCTGTGCATCGGCAGGACTGAACAACAGCCTGTAAGATCAGCGGGGGTGGGGTGTGTGCCTTTGTCAACAGTAGCTGGTCCGCGATCTCCAATATTAAGGAAGGCTCAAGGTTTTGCTCGCCTGAGATAAGTGGTCAGATGAAGCGGATGCTAAGCTACAGGACTGTTTGGCTAGCACAGACTGGAACACACAGGCACACAGAGACATATGCATATGTTCTGGGATTCATCTGATGCCATTGAGGAGTTCATAGGCTTCATTAATAAGAGCATCGACAACGTCATCCCCACAGTGACCGTAGAGGGGAAAAGGGGAACCCAGTCGCGAGCTGCCCAGTGACTCGAGCTGCCTCGAGTCAGTGACGCGAGCCAACCAAACGAGCTAAATGCCTTCTATGCTCGCTTCAAGACAAGTAACATAGCACCAGCTGTTCTGGACGACTGTCTGATCAAACTCTTCGTAGCTGATGTGAGTAAGACAGGTTATCATTCACAAGACCGCAGGACCAGACAGTTTACCAGGACGCGTACTCAGAGCATGCGCTGACCAGATGGCAAGTGTCCTCACTGACATTTTCAACCTCTCCCTGACCCAGTCTGTAAACCTACATGTTTCGAGCAGACCACCATTGTCCCCATGCTCAATAACGCCAAGGCATCCTGCCTAAATGCCTACCGTCCTGTAGCACTCACATGAAATGCCTTGAAAGGCAGGTAATGTCTCTCATTTACAGCATCATCCCGGAAACCCTGGACAACTCCTATTTATATACCGCTCCAACAGATCCACAGATGATCTCACACACACACACGTCTACAACGGAGTACAACCACTGCCCCCTCACTTGGCTTGGGAGAAGCCCGTGCTGCCTTTACTACAGCAGTAGGCTGTATGGGCGTAATGCAACAACAGCTCAACATCCCAGTCAAACTGATGACCTGCAGCCAAGCAGACCTGCAGTCAGAACAACATTAAGATGAAGACAGAGGAGTCTGAGAGGGAATTGAACAACTATGGAGGATTCTGAGGGTTCATGGTGTTAGTGAGAATGCATACACACAGACATACTGTACACACACACAGATATTGATACATACATACTGTATATATGTAAAGAAAAACACTTATGAACACACACATGTATACAGACAGACACACAGTGCCGTGGCTTGGGTTTTCTCTGTGTTGAGGTAGTTGAGGGGACAGTTGGCCTCTACTTTAGAGATGGGGTGAGGGGACGACGAGCGGGAACAATTCACCTGGGCACTGCCACCACTACCACTTAGAGAGAGATGGGGTGAGGGATGGAGGAAGGAGAAAGACAAGGAGAGAAGAAAGGAGGAGAAAGAGACCAACAGATTATGATGTTTTTGTTCCAGCCCAGCACAAACACACCTTTCAACTCGTCCGTCATATAGTCCAGGCTGACAGAGGCCTTCCCCCCTGGAGGCAGACTACCTACACGTCTGGAACATGTCTGGACTCTTATTTGTTTCCTCCAATAGGAAGGACTGCTGGCCGGAGCTCAACACATCATCATACTGCTCCCGCACCCGAGAGGGGACAGAGGAACACCGGTACTCATCAGACACAACTTAGTACAGAGGCATTCATACAGTGTTGTCTGACTCTAGTCAGGTCAATATGGTTCACTGGGCCTTCGACAACACAGTGGGTGGGGAACAGAGGAGGCTGATAGGAGGAGCTATTGAAGAACGGGCTAATTGTAATGCCTGGAATGGAATCAATCTCCTTGCCAAAAACCTCAAAATTAATGACAGATTTCTGGAGTTATCTTCAATTAATTCGGACTATTTTGAGACTGGCAACGTCATCTCAAAATGCCTGACTGGTCCTATCTGGCTGGCTGGCCGGACCGGACCTATCTGGCTGGCCTCTCTCTTTTTATTTCTCTCTCTCTATTGCTCCTCTCTCTCTCTCCTCTCTCGCTCTTTCTCTCGCTCTCTCGCTAGCTCTGGTTTTCTCACTCTATCACTCTCCATATCTCTCTCTTCTTCTCCCGCTCTCTGTCACCATCCCTGTGTCTCTTTCTCTCTCTCTTTTATCACTTTCCTTTATTTTTCTCTCCTTTCTCTTTGTCTCTCTCTCTCTCTCTCTCTCTCTCTCTAACTCTCTCTCTCTCCCTGTCTCTCTTGTTGCTCGCTCTCTCGCTTCTCTCTCTCCCCTCTCTCACACTCCTCCCTCTCCCTTACCCTTTCTCTCCCTGCCTCTCTTTCACCCTGTCTCTCTCGCTGTCTCTCTTGCTCTCATTCTTCCTATCTCTCTCCCTATCTCTCTCCCTGCCTCTCTCTCTCTATACCTCCCTCTCTCTCTTTTCTCTGTTAGCTCTTTCTCTCTTTTCTTTCTCTTTCTCTCTCTTGTTCTCGCTTTTGTTTAGCCTGTCTCTCGCTCGCCCTATGTCTCTCTCTTTCTCTCTCTCTCGCTCTTCCTCTTTTTTTCCTCTTTCTCTCATTCTCGCACTCCTTTACCCTTTCTCTCGCTCTCCCTATCTCTCAGTGTTTTTCTCTCTCACTCCTCCTCTCGCACTAGCCCTCGCTCTCCCTGTCTCTCTCGTCTCTTTCTTTCTCTTTTTCTCAGTGTAAACACATTCTGGCCAGGCCACAGCTCCCCTCATTCTCTCACATCAAGCTCCCCCTACAATTCTGTGTTAACATTCTCACTTTGTGATTAGAGAGATACACTTCCAGGGCCACCCACGCCCAACTAACACCACACGCCATCCCCTACATAGAGTGTGATGTGTGTGTGTTCCACATTCAGCTTAAAATCAGACTTCACAAAACCACATTTAATTCCACACAGTGTGCTATCAGGCTTTAAATGAATGTGTAATCATGTAGCTAGCTGTCGAGTCCAACTGGGAAACAAGACTGGGTTACAGTGAGCCAGGTTGTAGGGTATGTTTTGTGTTTTTTATTCCCTTCAGTCTGTGCATGGCTCTCATCACTACGATCATACAGACTGTGCTAAATTGACAGCAGATAGATCATGTTTCTGACCAAACAGATTTGGGGTTTGGTTTGTTATAGCTTGTCTTGAAATCTAAACTGTGTCAGAGTTAGAGACACATGTGAACTGACCTCAATTCAGTTAAGTTGCGTAACATGTAATTAACATACTCTTACATGTATAATTACATATGGTCTATTTTGTTTCCGTTGGCGTGAATGAAAGACAGAAATACATTAAATAAACATGTGATGACGCAGACTATGATCAATAAATAAATAATGTGAATTATTTGATAAGCAGTTGAACCTTGTAGGGTCTGGACCCAGATTATCTAGAGCAGAGTACTGTGTTATGGTTGCAATGTGTTTATCAGGTCTGCACAGTGTGGCCAAACAAGGGGAGTGTCACCATTATGGTAAGTATGCTCCCTCTATGATTATCTCTCTCCCTCCCTCCTGCCAGGGCTGCTGAATACGTTAGCAACTGACTGTCAGCGGTGTAAAGTAGTAACTAAGTCAAAATACTTCCACACTCTGTAGTATCCGTTGATCATGTAATGCTTCCCTTGAATGTTGTAGTATACTGTGTAGAACACTACACTACACACTGTAGTATCCCTTGATCACGTAGTGCTTACTTTAGAACGTTTTGCTCAATTGGACTGCTAGCTAGTTACTTCTAGCTTCGTCAATGACGTTTTGATTTTAACTTGCTCATGCAGGGGACTTCCTCTGAGTGTCCCACCTCGATCATGTCGTGCTTACTATAGAATTTTGTAGTATACTTTAGAATTGTAGTATACTTTAGAATTCTATACTTCACACTGTATCCCTTGTTTGATTGAAGTAAATATATATATACCTTTATTTAACTAGGCAAGTCAGTTAAGCACACATTTTTATTTACAATGAAGGCCTACCTCAGCCAAAACCTCCCCTAACCCGGACGACGCTTGGCCAATTGTGCGCCACAGTATGGGACTCCCGATCACGTCCGGTTGTGATACAGTCCGTGACGCCCTCACTGAAATGCAGTGCTTTAGACCACTGCGCCACTCGGGAGCCTTTACATTATTTTTTTTTACATTTATGTCCATTGTTGTCTTAATTCAAATATGTTTACACATTTACAGCTAACCCACATGAACAAATTCTATGGTCTAAATACTTTACTATTACTATATTTACATACTATAGTAATCACTGTAGTGTTTTTTCAGACTTTACTGTAGTATTCACTGTAGTGTTTTGCGGACTTTACTGTAGTTTACTATGGTATTCACTGTAGTGTTTTGCGGACATGACTGTAGTATAGTGTAGTATTCACAGTAGTGTTTTTGCAGACTTTACTGTAGTATACTATAGTATTCACTGTAGGGTTGTTGGGACATGACTGCAGTATACTATGGTATTCACTGTAGTGTTTTTGCGGACATGACTGCAGTATACTATAGTATGTTGAACGCAGAACGAGGGAGAGCTCGGTTTGCTGCTTTGGAAAGTTTGTTGTTTTGAAAATGTATTGAAAAGTTTCTTAGTAGCTAGCTAAATGTTGAGTTTGGATCAAACCTGTAATGTTTGTGGTGTACCGCAGGTCATCTCTCAAGGCCCTCTACTCATTTCTATGTTTACCAATTACCTGCCACTGGCATAAAACAAAGCATATGTGTCCATGTATGCTGATGATTCAACCATATACGCATCGGCAACCACAGCTAATGAACCCTTAACAAAGACCTTCAGTCCATTTTAGAATGGGTGGCCAGAAATTAACTGGTCCTGAACATCTCTAAAACTAAGAACATTGTATTTGGTACAAATCATTTCCTAAGTTCGAGACCTCCGCTGAATCTGGCAATGAAGGTGTGGCCATTGAACAAGTTGAGGAGACTAAATTACTTGGTGTTACCTTAGATTGTAAACTGTCATGGTCAAACATATAGATTCAATGGTTGTTAAGATGGTGAGAGGTCTGTCCATAATAAAGAGATGCTCTGCTTTTTTGACACCACACTCCAAAAAGCAAGTCCTAGTTAGTCTGCAGCTGGCCAAGAACAGAGTGGCACGTCTTGCTCTTCATTGGAATCAGAGGGCTGATATAAATACTATGCATGCATGTCTCTTTTGGCTGTTGAGTAGAGACTGACTGCATCCCTTCTTGTTTTTATAAGAAACATTGTGTTGAAAATCCCAAATTGTTTGCATAGTCACCTTACACACAGCTCTGACACACACATGTACCCCACCAGACATGCCACCAGGGGTCTTTTCACAGACCCCAAATGCAGAACAAGTTCAAGAAAGTGTACAGTATTAAATAGATCCATTATTGCACGGAACTCCGTTCCATCTCATATTGCTCAAATGAACAGCAAACCTGGTTTCAACAAACAGCAAAGCTTCACGGCACAGCTCCTCTCCCCTATCTGACCTAGATAGTGTGTGTGTATGTATTGATATGTAGGCTGTGTGCCTTTTTTATTATTGATGTAGTTCTGTCCTTGAGCTGTTCCTGTCTATTAATGTTTGGTATTATGTCATGTTTCATGTTTGTGGACCCCAGGAAGAGTAGCTGCTGCTTTTGTAACAGCTAATGGAGATCCTAATAAAACACTAAATAGTATTCACTGTAGTGTTTTTGTGCTAAAATGTCACAGCTACCAGACTATGCCAGTTAGTGTTTAATGAGGGGAACACCTCAAACATAACATTAGACACACAGGTTCATGACAGGCCACCTATTGGGTGAGCCAACTGTTCTGAGCAATGCAATGGACTAGACAACTCCGTAGCAAAAATATACCATTTTTATTACAATTCTAACATGTAAATGTTACAGCTTCTAGGCCCATTAAAGACAATACAGAGGAAGATAAAGAAAAAGGTACCTTAATTGAAGCTTAGACGATTAGGTTTGCTTGTGACACATAACACATTAACACCAAAATCACTTCTTAGATATGTTACTTCCACTAGATAGCGTTCTGAAATACAACAGTATTTTAACTGAGATTCAGCTGACCAAGTTCACAAGATGACCAAAAACAGTGCCAAACAACACTTCCGATGGTAGAATATAACAGTTAACGACTGCATGTACATAAAGAGATATTTTAGAAGTACAAATTACTTTAGTTAAAGACAGTCACCGTATTGGAGGGCACTGCCAATAAACTGCCTGGACCTCAAACCAGAAAACCTTCAAAATGTAAGTCCTTTTGGGTATTATGGAAAATGTATGGAGTAAAAAAATACGTTATTTTCTTTAGGAATGTAGTAAAGTAAAAGTATATAAATAGTCAAGTAAAGTACAGATATCCCAAAAATGTACTTAAGTACTTTACACCACTGCTGGTCAGTAATCATTCAGTTCAATTACTTTCCCTTTCTTCAGCACTGGGATGAATAAAGTCACTGATGGTCAAACTCAACACAAACCACTCAGGACAATCGACCACAACTCCAGCATGGACACAAAAGAGTTGCTCACAGAAATAAACCAACAGCAACGACGCCATACAACCTATACCCACAAAGGACATTCCAAGTACGAAGCTCTCACCTGAACATGACCAAGGAGTGCTTTTATACATTTCCTACATTTCCTGCATGTCTTCCCCTAATAAAGGTGCACAGGGAAACACTGACGAAAACATTGGTTCCTAGCCTGTCGCACAATATTCTTCAGTCACAATTTATTGATTTTAGGTGAGGGTTATGGTGATGCCCATCTACTGTGGGACTACAGCTAAAGAACAGGCGGAGGCAGAGATGCAGTTCAGTTTAAGAGTCTATATAGATTCAGGTAATGGAGATGATACATGGTTGACAGTTGACATGAGATTCGTCTTGAATTGAGACTTGGTTGACTTTGTATGGAGAATGGTTTATCTAAAAGGAGACACAGAAAGGTGCAAATAACGGGCAATAATATATATAATTAATTGGCTGTTAATGGCAATAATCAATGACAATATGCAAATAGAATAAGCATATAAATGTCTAAATATAGCAGCACTTAACAATGAATGGCCAGAAAGGGGGTGCAATAGCAGGCTAATTTATCAATGTCTACATAGCATATCATAGCATGGTAAGCAATCAAACGATATAAAACTAACAGAAGTAGAAAGCATAGCCATGAAGCAGGCTTAATAAGCATAATAAAGGGAATGCACAAAAAGTGCAACAATTATTAACATCTGACACTACCATTGACACTACAAGTACCAAAGGTAATAATAAATCAATATACTCAAAATGGCTGTTTGACTGTGCCGTTAGCATTTCACAGCTATTAGAGCCTGATATCACCTACACAAAAAGCACAATGGTGAAGGAGTCCTCTTCTTATTCTTTTCTATAAGGTAAAAGGTTTGTATTTCCATTTCAATGACGCCTACTGGTTGCTGTTTGTGGGAGTTGTTTGTCGTGCTCAAACGAGTGATGCTACGTTTGATACCAGAGATCTGAGGTATGCGTCAAAATCGCTAAGCAGCTAACTTCCAAGCAGTGTGCTGATGCGTGTTTTATTTGATCAGAAGTATGTTATTAATGACATCCGAAGCTTTGTTTGATCCCACCGATTTTGCCGTGAACCGGTGCTGCTTTCAAACAGTGACCTCTATTGGACACCATACTTACAAATATGGTTAGTTTCATCTGACTGGTAGCTTAGCATGTAGAGTAGGGACATATGGAACATTCAGGGACTTCAGGGTATGAAGGCAAATCCTGTTGAAGGCACACTATTTAGAACATTGTTTTATGTGAAACCACGCTTTCTGCACTGTTGTTCAAATCATTTGTTTTATTTAGTATAGTAAACTCAGCAACAAAATAAATGTCCCTTTTTCAGGACCCTGTCTTTCAAAGATAATTCGTACAAATCCAAATAACTTCACAGATCTTCATTGTTAAGGGTTTAAACACTGTTTCCCATGCTTGTTCAATGAACCATAAACAATTAATGAACATGCACCTGTGGAATGGTCATTAAGACACTAACAGCTTACAGACAGTAGGCAATTAAGGTCACAGTTATGAAAACTTAGGACACTAAAGAGGCCTTTCTACTGACTCTAAAAAACACCAAAAGAAAGATGCCCAGGATCCCTGCTCATCTGCATGAACATGCCTTAGGCATGTTGCAAGGAGGCATTAGGACTGCAGATGTGGCCAGGGCAATAAATTGCAATGTCCGTACTGTGAGACACCTAAGACAGTGCTACAGGGAGACAGGACGGACAGCTGATCGTCCTCGCAGGGGCAGACCACGTGGGACAGGTACAAGATGGTAACAATAACTGCCCGAGTTACACCAGGAACGCACAATCAGTGCTCAGACTGTCCGCAATAAGCTGAGAGAGGCTGGACTGAGGGCTTGTAGGCCTGTTGTAGTAAGGTAGATCCTCACCATACATCACTGGCAACAACGTCGCCTATGGGCACAAACTCACAGTCGCTGGACCAGACAGGACTGGCAGAAGTCTCAGATTTGTCTCATCAGGGGTGAGGGTCGGATTTGCATTTATCGTCGAAGGAATGAGCGTTACACCGAGGCCTGTACTCTGATCGATTTGGAGGTGGAGGGTCCGTCATGGTCTGGGGCGGTGTGTCACAGCATCATCGGACTGAGCTTGTTGTCATTGCAGGCAATCTCAACGCTGTGCGTTACAGGGAAGACATCCTCCTCCCTCATGTGGTACCCTTCCTGCAGGCTCATCCTGACATGACCCTCCAGCATGACAATGCCATCAGCCATACTGCTCGTTCTGTGCATGATTTCCTGCAAGACAGGAATGTCAGTGTTCTGCCATGGCCAGCGAAGAGTCCGGATCTCAATCTCATTGAGCACATCTGGGACCTGTTCGATCGGAAGGTGAGGGCTAGGGCCATTCCCCCCAGAAATGTCCGGGAACTTGCAGGTTCCTTGGTGGAAGAGTGGGGTAACATCTCACAGCAAGAACTGGCAAATCTGGTGCAGTCCATGAGGAGATGCACTGCAGTAGTTAATGCAGCTGGTGGCCACACCAGATACTGACTGTTAATTTTGATTTTGACGCCCCCTTTGTTCAGGGACACATTATTCAATTTATGTTAGTCACATGTCTGTGGAACTTGTTCAGTTTATGTCTCAGTTGTTGAATCTTGTTCATACATATATTTACACATGTTAAGCTTGCTGAAAATAAACGCAGTTGACCGTGAGATGACGTTTCTTTTTTTGCTGAGTTTATAAGCTTCTGTCTTAAGCATCCTAAATAATACATATATTCCGTTTTTGAAAAATGGTAAACTTGAAGGATAGAAAGGGAAGCATGATGTAAAACTGGCATTCCGACTGATTATAAGCTACTAAAGCTGACGACTTACCTCTCTGCACCACAGTTTTGATGTGAGCAGTGGAGGAAAAACAATGTCTATCTGATAATCACACGCTGCTATTTATTGCTGACCAGCAGGTATCACTAATGTGCATTGTGAACTGATAATGAAGCTCAGCGTAATGAACCGTCTTTCGGCACAGAACGCCATGGTTTCCCATCACTAGCTCAACTATTCAGCTCTGTCTGGTTGAAGGACCCGGATTGAAAGGAGGCACCCTCGAAACTGCCCATATAAATATCTTGCCAGAGTTATGTAGTGCCCTCTGTCCCCACATGAGCATAGAGAACTAACTATTATTAGTTCTCTGATCTGATGTGGCGGACCCACTAAACACAAATACTTGAAAATTATGTTTGAGTGTTGTAGTGTGCCTCTGGCTATCTGTAAGTAAAATTTAAATAAATAATCAACAACATAGTCATGCCATGTGGTTTGCTTAATATAAGGAATGTGAAATAATTTAAGAATATTTAAAACCACATACCTTTAGACTTTAACTCAAGTATTATTTTGCTTGGTGACTTTCACTTGTACTTGAGTCATATCTTACCTTTTAAGCAAGTTTGACAATTGGGTACTTTTCCACCACTGCTGACTATACAAATCACATCATCTGCTTCATCCTATGTTCATCTCTCTCTCTCTCTCTCTCTCTCTCTCTCTCTCTCTCTCTCTCTCTCTCTCTCTCTCTCTCTTGTTTGAAGAAGAAGCAGGGGAGAGTCTGTCTTGTTTGCTCAGTCTGATTGCATGGTGCCCATTATTTCTATATTTTTCCATATCTTTGTGGATGTTTGGCTTTTCCCAGAACAACAGAACCTCCTATATGTTTTGATATGGTTTTGTTTTGGTATCCATTACTGGTCAGGAGAAGATGAGACAACACGGGATAAATCTTTCTCAGATTTGACCTAGTTCCTCTACCTCTGCCCAAACGTCTCTGGAAGAAATAGTGTGTGTGAGAGAGAGAGAGAGAGAGAGAGAGAGAGAGAGAGAGAGAGAGAGAGAGAGAAAGAGAGAGAGAGAGAGAGAGAGAGAGAGAGAGACGGGGAGGGGAGGGGAGGGGTGGGGTGGGGTGGGAGAAAAAAGATATAGATTTTCCTTCGCTTTGGCCCTCCTGCTGAGAAACAGCTGATGAGATGAAAACACAGGGGTAAGAGAGGGGAATTGACACAACCAGGTGGAGGAGAATTCATGTTGCACACAGACCTCTGGCAGAAGGTCATAGAGAGGTAAAATACAAAAATAAATGTTTTGAATAAATAAAAACATTATATACAAGACTTCAGACCTGATGTACCTTTTCTTTGCCGCTACTGACCTTCATGTGCCCAACCAGGGTTTCCCTTACTTCAGAAGGACGTATAGATAGCTACTGTATGTGGGCCATGTGGGTACAGTAGATGATAGATCTGCATTTCAAGTGAGCTCATGTCTGTTACCAGGCTGTTTTTGGCAGGCAGGCAGGTGGACAGGCAGGCAGGCTTACAGATGGGCGGATCAACGTGAATAAAGTTCCATGGAGAATCAGATTACAGTAAGTATTTACTGTATGTAGACCTCGTCTTGATTTCACTCTCACATGCCACCCGCAGAAGAGCTACTTTAACACCCCCCCCCCCCCCCCATGCACACACACATACACACACATGCACACACATGCATACTGCACCCACGGCCACACCGCCATGCACGCCTGCACGAACTCTGAGTTGTTGATCCAAATAGGATCATCAACAGTCAGTCGTATAAATACCACTGGTTTTCCCATCCTTTGGAACTTTCCCTCCCATCAGCCAGCATCAGGGAATGTATGTTGAGCTGCATTAGTAGCTAAAATAGAAAAGTCAATATTAAAATATGCACTTAAGTCTTTTTGTGGACATAAAGATGTGTTGGAAATAAAACATGCTGTGACTTTCTAACAACAAATGCAAATGAACCATACATATTGTCTGTCCGTTGGTATGTTATTGCAGGCTTTGACACGTTCCAGATATTTCCCTGCAAAAAATGTATTGAGTTTATTGGTTGCTGTGTTGTGCTCCAGGGTGGGTCATCCTATACTTGTTGTCATCATTGCTATTAATATCTGGAGTGTGACTTGTTGGTGAGGTCTGTGAGGTGGCGTCAGCGCTCGTGACCTGTCAGACAGACAGCTAGCTGCCGTCACTCAAACTGTGATTAGCAGATCTCCAGACCTGGGGCAAATACACACCTCAGACACTTCCAAGCACTAGAGCTGCACGTGGAACCATTGGAATAGGCCTAAATGTGCAAACTAAGCTTAATCAATCACATACTGTACGTCAAAAATATTTGCAACAACATTTGATTACATTAAAGTACTTCAAACTTTCCAGCCTTGCATCGGTACCACCTGCCGTGCAGTAGCAGAGAGAAATGTCTATGACTAGGGTGGCTGGAGTCGTCAACAATTTTTAGGAGCTTCCTCTGACACCACCTGGTATAGAGGTTCTGGATGGCAGGGAGCTCGGCCCCAGTGATGCACCCCACGTACCTTTTAAGTAAATACCTGCTCATATCTGCAACATAGAGTTAACCCTGTTGCTACCCTCATGTCTTTATGATACTGGTCCTTTTATTGTTTAGAAATATGAATAATACTTCTAGAAGTTACACATTATCCCTCTGACCACAGAACCTACTGTGAATTCAGACTGGAGGATTTGACCTCATTTGTACTCTGGTACTGTTTGCTGTAAAGCTCTGTCAGTGATAAATCCTAGTGTGTTTGTGTGTGTGTGTGTGTGTCAGTGAAACTCCTGCCTATCTGCCATCCTCACAGTCTGGGTGATGGGAGCGACATGTCGACGGCGCCAGGCAGTCGCTGCGACACACACACACGAGCACACACATACACACGCACACGTGTCAGGTGCCACGGCAGAAAATGTTTGTTTCAAAGATGTTTGTTTGTTTGACAACAAAAGGTTTTTCCTTCATTGAAGAGCCTAACCTTCACGTTCAGAAACACACACAGACATGCATGCGCAAGCCTGCACAGACACATATGTACACACACAGAGACACACGCAGGCACACACAGACACACAGACACACAGACACACACACACACACACACACACACACACACACACACACACACACACACACACACACACACACACACACACACACACACACACACACACACACACACACACATACAGCCGTCTGGTATTTCAGTGAGGACCCAGGTACAGACTCAGACAGACAGAGCCATCCAGTGTCAACAGCAACCACCGCTACCGCTCTCTCTCTCTGTTTGTGTGTGTGTGTTTTTGGTTTTACAATCCTTGTGGGGACCAGAAATCCTCACAAGGATAGTAAATGAAGGAAAATATTTGGACAAGCGGGGACATTTCGACGGTCCCCAAAAGGAAAAAGGCAATTTTAGGCTTAGGGGTTAGGTTTAGGGTTAGGTTTAGGTTTAGGTTTAGGTTTAGGTTTAGGGTTAGGGTTAGGGTTAATGTTAAGGTTAGGGTTAGGTTAAGGGTTAATGATTAAGGGTTAGGGAAAATAAGTTTTTGAATGGGAATCAATTGTTTGATCCTCACAAGGATAGTAAAACAAGTGTGTGTGAGTGTGGGTGTGCGTGTGCATGCGTGTGTGTGTGCATGTAGAGAGAGATGGTGAATCATATCATCTCAGATTCAGCTTTTTTCACATGAAATATTTCCTGGATCATTGAAAAGGCCAATAGTTCAGAGCTGTAGAGCAGGTCTGAATGATTACATTTCTCAAACAGCATCATTACATCCACATGTAACATTTAGTAACCAGGTCAACAGAATTACAGACATCAGGAAGGTGAGAAGGACAGTAGAGGCTTGTCTAAGCTCAGAAGTGTGAAAAGGTTACTATATTCCAGAACCAGTGTTTCCCCCTGGAAGCCTCTGGCTGTGTCCGAATGGCATCCTATTCCCTGTATAGTGCACTACTTTTGATCAGAGCCCTATGGGCCCTGGTCAAAGTAATGCACTACATAGGGAATAGGATGCCATTCGGGGCGCAGCCTCTGTGTGTGTCAGGAGTGAGAAGAACTCTGCAGCACATTTCCTCTGGTCTGATTGACTTCCTGTCTCCGTGCCATTCTCCTTCCTCCCATTCAAGTTCTTTATTTAAGTTCTTTATTTTCAGGCCAGGTCATTGTGTTCCAGAGACCAGTCTGACCAACGTTTTCAGACACTCTGCGTCTGAGTCTTTGACAATTTAGGGCCTTCCTCTGACACCGCCTGGTATAGAGGTTCTGGATGACAGGGAGCTCGGCCCCAGTGATGTACCCTCTGTAGTGCCTTGCGGTCGGATGCCAAGCAGTTGCCATACCAAGCACTGATGCAGCCAGTGGTGCAGCTGTAGAACCTTTTAAGGATCTGAGGGCCCATGCCAAATGGTGTCAGTCTCCTGAAGGGGATGAGGTGTTGTCATGCCCTCTTTACGACTGTGTTGGTGTGTGTGGACCATGTTAATTCCTTAGTGATGTGGAACTTGAAGTTCTCGACCCACTCCACTACAGCCCTGTCTATGTGGATTTGTATTTGTATTTATTAAGGATCCCCGTTAGCAGCTACGAAGGCAGCAGCTACTCTTCCTGGGGTCCAACAACATTAAGGCAGTTATACACAACAAAAATATTACAAGATATACAATATTACACATTAAGTGTATTCCCTCAGGCCACTACTCTACTACCACACAAAATCCATGTGTACGTGTGTGTAAAGTACATATGTTAGCATGTTTTTTTTACCTTTATTTAACTAGGCAAGTCAGTTAAGAACAAATTCTTATTTTCAATGACGGCCTAGGAACAGTGGGTTAACTGCCTGTTCAGGGGCAGAACGACAGATTTGTACCTTGTCAGCTCGGGGGTTTGAACTTGCAACCTTCCAGTTACTAGTCCAACGCTCTAACCACTAGGCTACCCTGCTGCCCCTGTGTATGTGTATGTGTGTGTCTGTGCCTGTGTGTGTGTGTCTCTTCACAGTCCCCGCTGGTCCATAACGGGGAATTTTTTATCCGTTTTATAATCTTATTCTACTGCTTGCATCATCTACTTGATGTGGAATAGAGTTCCATGTAGCCATGGCTCTATGGAGTACTGTGTGCCTCCCATAGTCTGTTCTGGACTTGGGGACCGTGAAGAGACCTCTGGTTGCATGTCTTGTGGCGTGGCCATGGATGTCTGAGCTGGGTGCTAGTACAGCTCAGCTCAGTGCATTCAGCATGTCGATACTTCTTAGAAAAACAAGTAGTGATGAAGTCAAACTCTCCTCTACTTTGAGCCATGAGAGATTGACATACATATGGGGCAGCAGGGTAGCCCAGTGGTGAGAGTGGTGGACTAGTAACCAAAAGGTTTGCGAGGGTTAACACGTTTAAATGTTTTACTCACGTTGGCTGCAGTGAAGGAGAGCCCGCAGGTTTTGGTAGCGGGCTGTGTCAGTGGCACTGTATTATCCTCAAAGCGAGCAAAGAAGTTGATTAGTCTGTCTGGGAGCAAGACATCGTGGTCCGCGACGGGGCTGGTTTTTCCGTGATTGACTGTAGACCCTGCCACATACCTCTCGTGTCTGAGCCATTGAATTGCGAATCTAATTTGTTTCTATACTAACGCTAAGATTGTTTGATTGCCTTGCGAAGGGAATAGCTACACTGTTTGTATTCGGTCATGTTTCCGGTCACCTTGCCCTGATTAAAAGCAGTGGTTCGCGCTTTCAGTTTTGCACCAATGCTGCCATCAATCCACAGTTTCTGGTTGGGGAATGTTTTAATAGACGCTGTGGGTACAACATCACCGATGCACTTGCTAATAAACTCGACCACCGAATCAGCATATTCATCAATGTTGTTGTTGGACGCAATGCGGAACATATCCCATTCCACGTGATCGAAGCAATCTTGAAGCGTGGAATCTGATTGGTCGGACCAGCGTTGAACAGACCTGAGCACGGGTGCTTCCTGTTTTAGTTTCTGTCTATAGGCTGGGAGCAACAAAATGGAGTTGTGGTCAGCTTTTCCGAAAGGAGGCCGGGGGAGGGCCTTATATGTGTTGCGGAAGTTAGAATAACAATGATCCAGGGTTTTGCCAGCCCGGGTTGCGCAATCGATATGCTGATAGAATTTAGGGAGCCTTGTTTTCAGATTAGCCTTGTTAAAATCCCCAACTACAATAAATGCTGCCTCAGGATATGTGGTTTCCAGTTTACATAGAGTTGAATTAAGTTATTTCAGGGCCGTCGATGTGTCTGCTTGGGGGGGAATATACACGACTGTGATTTTGATCGAAGAGAGAGATAGAGAGATAAATCAAATCAAATCAAATCAAATTTTATTTGTCACATACACATGGTTAGCAGATGTTAATGCGAGTGTAGCGAAATGCTTGTGCTTCTAGTTCCGACAATGCAGTAATAACAAGTAATCTAACTAACAATTCCAAAACTACTGTCTTGTACACAGTGTAAGGGGATAAAGAATATGTACATAAGGATATATGAATGAGTGATGGTACAGAGCAGCATAGGCAAGATACAGTAGATGGTATCGAGTACAGTATGTACAAATGAGATGAGTATGTAAACAAAGTGGCATAGTTTAAAGTGGCTAGTGATACATGTATTACATAAGGATACAGTCGATGATATAGAGTACAGTATATACGTATGCATATGAGATGAATAATGTAGGGTAAGTAACATTATATAAGGTAGCATTGTTTAAAGTGGCTAGTGATATATTTACATCATTTCCCATCAATTCCCATTATTAAAGTGGCTGGAGTTGAGTCAGTGTCAGTGTGTTGGCAGCAGCCACTCAGTGTTAGTGGTGGCTGTTTAACAGTCTGATGGCCTTGAGATAGAAGCTGTTTTTCAGTCTCTCGGTCCCAGCTTTGATGCACCTGTACTGACCTCGCCTTCTGGATGATAGCGGGGTGAACAGGCAGTGGCTCGGGTGGTTGATGTCCTTGATGATCTTTATGGCCTTCCTGTGACATCGGGTGGTGCAGGTGTCCTGGAGGGCAGGTAGTTTGCCCCCGGTGATGCGTTGTGCAGACCTCACTACCCTCTGGAGAGCCTTACGGTTGAGGGCGGTGCAGTTGCCATACCAGGCGGTGATACAGCCCGCCAGGATGCTCTCGATTGTGCATCTGTAGAAGTTTGTGAGTGCTTTTGGTGACAAGCCGAATTTCTTCAGCCTCCTGAGGTTGAAGAGGCGCTGCTGCGCCTTCTTCACAATGCTGTCTGTGTGAGTGGACCAATTCAGTTTGTCTGTGATGTGTATGCCGAGGAACTTAAAACTTGCTACCCTCTCCACTACTGTTCCATCGATGTGGATAGGGGGGTGTTCCCTCTGCTGTTTCCTGAAGTCCACAATCATCTCCTTAGTTTTGTTGACGTTGAGTGTGAGGTTATTTTCCTGACACCACACTCCGAGGGCCCTCACCTCCTCCCTGTAGGCCGTCTCGTCGTTGTTGGTAATCAAGTCTACCACTGTTGTGTCGTCCGCAAACTTGATGATTGAGTTGGAGGCGTGCGTGGCCACGCAGTCGTGGGTGAACAGGGAGTACAGGAGAGGGCTCAGAACGCACCCTTGTGGGGCCCCAGTGTTGAGGATCAGCGGGGAGGAGATGTTGTTGCCTACCTTCACCACCTGGGGGCGGCCCGTCAGGAAGTCCAGTACCCAGTTGCACAGGGCGGGGTCGAGACCCAGGGTCTCGAGCTTGATGACGATCTTGGAGGGTACTATGGTGTTGAATGCCGAGCTGTAGTCGATGAACAGCATTCTCACATAGGTATTCCTCTTGTCCAGATGGGTTAGGGCAGTGTGCAGTGTGGTTGAGATTGCATCGTCTGTGGACCTATTTGCGGTAAGCAAATTGGAGTGGGTCTAGGGTGTCAGGTAGGGTGGAGGTGATATGGTCCTTGACTAGTCTCTCAAAGCACTTCATGATGACGGATGTGAGTGCTACGGGGCGGTAGTCGTTTAGCTCAGTTACCTTAGCTTTCTTGGGAACAGGAACAATGGTGGCCCTCTTGAAGCATGTGGGAACAGCAGACTGGTATAGGGATTGATTGAATATGTCCGTAAACACACCGGCCAGCTGGTCTGCGCATGCTCTGAGGGCGCGGCTGGGGATGCCGTCTGGGCCTGCAGCCTTGCGAGGGTTAACACGTTTAAATGTCTTACTCACCTCGGCTGCAGTGAAGGAGAGACCGCATGTTTTTGTTGCAGGCCGTGTCAGTGGCACTGTATTGTCCTCAAAGCGGGCAAAAAAGTTATTTAGTCTGCCTGGGAGCAAGACATCCTGGTCCGTGACTGGGCTGGATTTCTTCCTGTAGTCCGTGATTGACTGTAGACCCTGCCACATGCCTCTTGTGTCTGAGCCGTTGAATTGAGATTCTACTTTGTCTCTGTACTGGCGCTTAGCTTGTTTGATAGCCTTGTGGAGGGAATAGCTGCACTGTTTGTATTCGGTCATGTTACCAGACACCTTGCCCTGATTAAAAGCAGTGGTTCGCGCTTTCAGTTTCACACGAATGCTGCCATCAATCCACGGTTTCTGGTTAGGGAATGTTTTAATTGTTGCTATGGGAACGACATCTTCAACGCACGTTCTAATGAACTCGCACACCGAATCAGCGTATTCGTCAATGTTGTTATCTGACGCAATACGAAACATCTCCCAGTCCACGTGATGGAAGCAGTCTTGGAGTGTGGAGTCAGCTTGGTCGGACCAGCGTTGGACAGACCTCAGCGTGGGAGCCTCTTGTTTTAGTTTCTGTCTGTAGGCAGGGATCAACAAAATGGAGTCGTGGTCAGCTTTTCCGAAAGGGGGGCGGGGCAGGGCCTTATATGCGTCGCGGAAGTTAGAGTAACAATGATCCAAGGTCTTTCCACCCCTGGTTGCGCAATCGATATGCTGATAAAATTTGGGGAGTCTTGTTTTCAGATTAGCCTTGTTAAAATCCCCAGCTACAATGAATGCAGCCTCCGGATAAATCGTTTCCAGTTTGCAGAGAGTTAAATAAAGTTCGTTCAGAGCCATCGATGTGTCTGCTTGGGGGGGGATATATACGGCTGTGATTATAATCGAAGAGAATTCTCTTGGTAGATAATGCGGTCTACATTTGATTGTGAGGAATTCTAAATCAGGTGAACAGAAGGATTTGAGTTCCTGTATGTTTCTTTCATCACACCATGTCACGTTGGCCATGAGGCATACGCCCCCGCCCCTCTTCTTACCAGAAAGATGTTTGTTTCTGTCAGCGCGATGCGTGGAGAAACCCGTTGGCTGCACCGCTTCGGATAGAGTCTCTCCAGTGAGCCATGTTTCAGTGAAGCAAAGGACGTTACAGTCTCTGATGTCCCTCTGGAATGCTACCCTTGCTCGGATTTCATCAACCTTGTTGTCAAGAGACTGGACATTGGCAAGAAGAATGCTAGGGAGTGGTGCACGGTGTGCCAGTCTCCGGAGTCTGACCAGAAGACCGCCTCGTTTCCCTCTCTTTCGGAGTCGTTTTTTTGGGTCGCTGCATAGGATCCACTCCGTTGTCCTGTTTGTAAGGCAGAACACAGGGTCCGCGTCGCGAAAAACATATTCTTGGTCGTACTGATGGTGAGTTGACGCTGATCTTATATTCAGTAGTTCTTCTCGACTGTATGTAATGAAACCTAAGATGACCTGGGGTACTAATGTAAGAAATAACACGTAAAAAAACTAAAAACTGCATAGTTTCCTAGGAACGCGAAGCGAGGCGGCCATCTCTGTCGGCGCCGGAAGTAGTATCGGTATCGGAGATAATGCGGTCGGCATTTGATTGAGAGGAATTCTAAGTCAGGTGAACAAAAGTATTTGAGGTCCTGTATGTTGTTATGATCACACCACGTCTCGTTAATCATAAGGCATACACCCCCGCCCCTCTTCTTACCAGAAAGATGTTTGTTTCTGTCAGCGCGATGCGTGGAGAAACCCGTTGGCTGCACCGCTTCGGATAGAGTCTCTCCAGTGAGCCATGTTTCAGTGAAGCAAAGGACGTTACAGTCTCTGATGTCCCTCTGGAATGCTACCCTTGCTCGGATTTCATCAACCTTGTTGTCAAGAGACTGGACATTGGCAAGAAGAATGCTAGGGAGTGGTGCACGGTGTGCCCGTCTCCGGAGTCTGACCAGAAGACCGCCTCGTTTCCCTCTCTTTCGGAGTCGTTTTTTTGGGTCGCTGCATAGGATCCACTCCGTTGTCCTGTTTGTAAGGCAGAACACAGGGTCCGCGTCGCGAAAAACATATTCTTGGTCGTACTGATGGTGAGTTGACGCTGATCTTATATTCAGTAGTTCTTCTCGACTGTATGTAATGAAACCTAAGATGACCTGGGGTACTAATGTAAGAAATAACACGTAAAAAAACTAAAAACTGCATAGTTTCCTAGGAACGCGAAGCGAGGCGGCCATCTCTGTCGGCGCCGGAAGTAGTATCGGTATCGGAGATAATGCGGTCGGCATTTGATTGAGAGGAATTCTAAGTCAGGTGAACAAAAGTATTTGAGGTCCTGTATGTTGTTATGATCACACCACGTCTCGTTAATCATAAGGCATACACCCCCGCCCCTCTTCTTACCAGAAAGATGTTTGTTTCTGTCAGCGCGATGCGTGGAGAAACCCGTTGGCTGCACCGCTTCGGATAGAGTCTCTCCAGTGAGCCATGTTTCAGTGAAGCAAAGGACGTTACAGTCTCTGATGTCCCTCTGGAATGCTACCCTTGCTCGGATTTCATCAACCTTGTTGTCAAGAGACTGGACATTGGCAAGAAGAATGCTAGGGAGTGGTGGGCGATGCGACCATCTACAGAGCCTGACCAGAAGACCGCTCCGTCTGCCCCTTCTACGGCGCCGTTGTTTTGGGTCGCCGGCTGGGGTCCGATCCATTGTCCTGGGTGGTGGGCCAAACAGAGGATCCACTTCGGGAAAGTCGTATTCCTGGTCATAGTGTTGGTGAGTTGACGTTGCTCTTACATCCATTAGTTCCTCCCGACTATATGTAATAAAACCTAAGATTTCCTGGGGTAACAATGTAAGAAATAACACATAAGAAAACTAAATACTGCAAAGTTTCCTAGGAACGCGAAGCGAGGCGGCCATCTCTGTCGGCGCCGGAAGATACTTTGTTTTATCCTATAGAAATGAAGGAATGGGCCAAAATACCAGCAACAGTGTGTGAAAACCTTGTGAAGACTTACAGAAAACGTTTGACCTCTGTCATTGCCAACAAAGGGTATATAACAAAGTATTGAGATAAACTTTTGTTATTGACCAAATACTTATTTTCCCCCATAATTTGCAAATAAATTCATTAAAAATCCTACAATGTGATTTTCTGGATTTTTTTCCTCATTTTGTCTGTCATAGTTGAAGTGTACCTATGATGAAAATTACAGGCCTCTCTCATCTTTTTAAGTGTGAGAACTTGCACAATTGTTGGCTGACTAAATACTTTTCTGCCCCACTGTATTTGGGCTGCAATCTGAAGTGCAGTTAACTCTGGAATTATCCTCTGCAGCAGAGGTAACTCTGGGTCTTCCTTTCCTGTGGTGGTCCTCATGAGAGTTAGTTTCATCACAGCGCTTGATGGTTGTCATGACTGCACTTGAAGAAACTTTCAAAGTTCTTGAAATTTTCTGCATTGACTGACCTTCATGTCTTAAAGTAATGATGGATTGTCATTTCTCTTTGCTTATTTGAGCTGTTCTTGCCATAATATGGACTTGGTCTTTTACCAAATAGGGCTATTTACTGTATACCACCCCTACCTTGTCACAACACAACTGATTGCCTCAAATGCAGTAAGAAGGAAAGAAATTCCACAAATTAACTTTGAACAAGGCACACCTGTTAATTGAAATGAATTCCAGGTGACTACATCTTAAAGCTGGTTGAGAATGCCAAAAGTGTGCAAAGCTGTCATCAAGGCAAAGCGTGGCTACTTTGAAGAATCTCAAATATAAAATAGATTTTGATTTAAGACTTTTTTAGTTTCTACATGATTCCATATGTGTTATTTTATAGTTTTGATGTCTTCACTATTATTCGTCAATGTAGAAAATAGTACAAATAAAGAAAAACCCTTGAATGAGTAGATGTGTCCAAACTTTTGACTGGTACTGTATGTACTGAAAAACCTATTGAATGAAAACTCCAAGAGAAAATCTGTTAGCCAGCAAGTAGGAGGGTTTTCAGCAGTTTAATTAAAATTATTCAGCACGTGCAAGGGAAGCTGCAAAGCCTGCACCTGCATAAGGTAAGTTGGAATACCAACTACTGAGAAGTGCGTAGGAAAGGCGTGCGTAGGAAAGGCGTGCGTACATTTCCCACGTCTGAATTGGGCCCCCGGAGAATATCTCTAAGGGAAAGGCTGCTTTGTGGTATTTGCTAAGACATACACATGCTGTGTGGCGTGTGAGCATGGCGTGTATGTGGGTGGGAACTGCCTTCTTTTTGGAAGCCAGTTGTCTGACTGGAGATATTAATGTATCTTAGTTCCACCTGAAGAAATTGATCCTCAAACAGACAAGCTTGAGTCCAAGGTGAAGGCCTGTAGGTGAAAGGTCAGTGTGTAGAGATAGTTGATCTATTTATCTACAGTTGACCTCGTTTTTGTTTTGATTTATCTCTATTGCTCAGTGTGTGTTTAATGACTCCAAATTATCTTTACTGTAATCTTTTCATTTAATAGCCTCATATTTTTTTTTACATAAACAACAAACAAACAGTTTACTTTATTTTGACTTCGGTTCCCTTGATCTGACATCCAAACTTGACAGCCAAACATCAAAGTGCATTGTTGTTCTCTCAAACACAAGGAGAGCTTGGTGGGGTATGATATGAGACAATACACTTGCCTTTGAGTATCTGATGGTTTAAAACAGGATTCCTCCTAATCAAAGAAGTTTCCCTCCTCTCTTCTCTCTCAGGACAAGGACAGCTCCGATGCACCATCGTATTTCATCTATAAATAGGTGACACAGTTAATGCAACACTGATCACAGATAATGGGCAAAATACTAATTTCCTTAATTAGTTTATTATCTCTATTATTATCGCTGCCTCACACAGAGAAAGTGCTGATTAATAATGATCGCACTTAGGCGTCACATGACCTACAGTAGTATATGTTGAGAGAAGTCATAAAACTCGAGTGTGTGAGGTGTTTGTAATAAGAATGTTAAAACAAATTCAGCTTTCCTTTGAGCCTCTCTGTCATCACCTGTGATTAAACGAGCACATTCCTCCCTCTCTCTATTCTTTCTTTCAGGGATACCCTATCAGGTTTCCTGGCCTGATTCTGATTCCTTTCTATTTCCCTTGCTATTATCCAGGTAAGTCTCACTGAAATGAAAATCTCTTCTTTGAGAGAGACCTGATTTAGGGCTGGATTCAATCCGTGTCGCCTAAGTATTGCGTAATCTTATCTTTTATTATTTCTTACTGTTGTTGCATTGTCGAGAAGGAACCTGCAAGTAAGCCCTTCGTTGGGAAATGTATATACAGTGGCAAGAGAAAGTATGTGTGAACCCTTTGGAATTACCTGGATTTATGGATAAATTGGTCATAACATTTGATCTGACCTTCATCTAAGTCACAACAAAAGACAAACACAGTGTGCTTAAACTAATAACACACAAATTATAGTATTTTTCTTGTCTATTGAGTACATCTTTTAAACATTCACAGTGTAGGTTGGAAAAAGTATGTGAACCACTAGGCTATTGCTGACCTGAAACAGTTTGTAAAGAGGCCCAAAATTCCTCCTGAACGTTGTGCAGGTCTGATCCGCAACTACAGAAACATTTGGTTGAGGTCATTGCTGCCAAAGGAGGGTCAACCAGTTATTAAATCCAAGGGTTCACATACTTTTTCCACCCTGCACCTTGAATGTTTACACGATGTGTTCAATAAAGACATGAAAACGTATACTTGTTTGTGTGTTATTAGTTTAAGCAGACTGTCTATTGTTGTGAATTAGACGAAGATCAGATCAAATTGTATTACCAATATATGCATAAATCCAGGTAATTCCAAAGGGTTCACATACTTTTTCTTGCCACTGTATACCATGCGTATCCCATAATGAAACTTGAAACGTATAGCGCGATTGCAATTCAAAGCAACGTTCACGGAGACTGCTACATTCACAGTAAATGCTGCACCTGTCGTCTCAATCGGAAATGACTTTTAGATTTGCGGATCTTCCGCAATACTTCCGCGATATGGATTGAATCCAGACCTTAGACTCCACAAAAGAGGTCGATACAAAACAAAAACAAAACTCCAAATTCAGCAGAGTGAAATTACATTGGGAATTCAGAATTGAAAGTTAAAGAGAAGAACATATTGTAAAGTGACATACTTGCTAAAGTGAGAAATTGAACTTTCCCACATATTCCTACATTATGTTTGTGGGATGGTATTTTATTGCTATATTCCTAAATAACTGACTTGGGGAGAAGCTGTAAAAGATGTGTAAAGGGGGATATATTAATCAGGTTGGATTAACGACCTGGTGATATGCTAATAAGGGCCTGGACAGGAAGTGAAGAGGAGGAATGGTGTTTCCATGAATAGATGAACAGATGAAGCCGTTTCCTAGGTGTATTTATGGAGGACTAGTTCGGGGCACCGTGCTTCTAGCGTGCGTGCGTGGTTTGAATGATTGACCTGTTCCATAACACTGTCTTTGTAATCAACTTTGGCAAGCAAGACAATACACACGTAGACTGCACATGAGTTTTCTGTTTAGTTTCTGTGGCATCACTGTGACTGACAAATGTGTTAGGAAGATCAATAGAACCCCACATAGAGACAGGGACAAGCTGTTTAAATCAGTTAGCTGGGGCCTGATGTGAGAGAGCGGATTGTTGGTTCAATAGATTCCAGAGCTGAATGGAAAGTTGGTTTGGGATGTAGGCCACTGGCCTCGTTCTATGTGTCGGTTGGCTGGGTGGTGGTTGATGCGCCACAGATGGGCACAGATAGGGTTCTATCTGCCCAGTCACTGAAGGTTTTCTTGTCAATTCAGTGTCATGCCTTAGAACAAGCCTCTCCTACTCCACGGCTGCATTGCAGTGCTTCTTGGTGGCAGTGCATGGGTGTGTGTTGAATAATGAATAAAAGCCCAGGGATTTGGAGTGTTGAAGTAATTAGAGATGGATCTTTACCAAGGAAGAGCCGCCAGAGGAGAGCAGACACAGGTCCAGAAACACACACACACACACACACACACACACACACACACACACACACACACACACACACACACACACACACATGTACCCACAGAGTGCTAAGGGCTAGAGATTAAAAATAACTTGATGTTTTTGCATCTGTGAACATTGGTTTGTGAGGTATTTTGGTGCATAGCCACAGGAAGTAGGGTTGCTAAGGGTGCTGCATCTCCCCTGATAAATAACACAAATAAATGTATAATAATAATAATAAAATAATTTGGGGACAAATTTAGTAAACTAGGCCTTTATTACTTCATCAGACAGCACTGTATGAGCAATAATACTTTTTTCTCCCTCAAAGTGATTATTTAGGTGTGATATTTAGGGGTTAGGGCTGATTATTTAGAGGTGATTATTTAGGGGTGATATTTAGGGGTGATTATTTAGGGGTGATTATTTAGGGGTGATTATTTTATGGGTGATTATATCGGGGTGATTATTTAGGGTTGAATATTTTATGGGTGATTATTTGTGGGTGATTATTTTGGGGTGATTATTTCAGGGTGATTATTTGGGGACTTGCCTGCATTTTTTGAATAACCTATAAGAGTATCTAAATTTACCCTGTGAAGTTTGAGATTTTCTTTACGCTGCGATGTGTGTTCATTACACACAACTCCAGGCTGTTAGAGAAATTACTATTTTCTCTCTTGGTTCAGTCAGATTGCTACCCTCTGTAGATAACACATGGTGGTAATCCGAGTATTACAGTTGCCGAGCACATTGTGAAGACGTGGGCTCAGCAGCTTCTGAGACATCTGTAAGGACGTGGTACAGAATTATTCAACGGGAAGAAAGCAGAGAAACGGAAACAGACAAGTCTTACTGCTCTACTTAGACCCTGTCATCATCTCAAACCCTGTTAATGGGTAGGGGAAGGTGGAGGGAGAGGGGAATGATGGGGAGACAGCGAGAGGAAGAGAACACGCTACTCTACATACTCCAGTTCACCTACAGGCCTTCATGAGAAAAGAAGGGAGATGAGAGGGAAGGTGGAGGGGGATCTGTTGTTTTCTCTTGTGATCTGAGCTAAACAACCCTCCTTAGGCAAACTAACCTTTGACCCTTGAGCTCTCAACTCTCTCCCTGTGAGGTCATCCCTATAGGCTATCTCCATCTCATCACACTGTCTATATCATCTCTTCCCTGTCCTGCATCTCTCTAATCTAACAGATATCCAGTTCAAGATAATGATAATATGGGCCATGCCTGGCTCTCCTCACTACATCACACCACTATGTCACTTAATGGTTAATCTCTTAAGGAGGAAACACATTGCACTGAATGATGGTCTGCCTTTTGTTTGACGTTCATTTGCTGTTCATTTGGTGCAGTGTGTTTCAGGGAGCACCTGCCGGTAGCTGTCTGACTGCTGACATTTTCGCCCATTTCTGCATGTGGAATTGGTTTGCATTAGGTTTACAAATTATGGCCGGCACTCTGTTCAGAGGTGCTGAGTATTCCTCGGGTCGGCAAACGCTAGCGCAGTGTCTATGCCTTTATGGGTTTCAAGATTACTTTATGGTTAATTAAGGGTTGGACCAAGTACCGCAGGGTTCAGCAACTGCAGAGCTCACCTAGAAAACTGGATGAAGAATCTTGAACGGAGCAATTAGGTTTGATCAAATCAAACGAGATGAGTCATGAAGAAAAGACACAGTATTACATGTATGCTCCTGAACCAGGACACCATATCCAAGTCAAAGAATTTGGAATGAACAAAACAAACTCTCTAAGGTAATACCTTGCAGTGCTTTGGATGACTAACGAGACCTTTGAATAGCTTTGTTTACCATTGTGTTGCTGTAATCTACCAGGGATGTATTCTACTCTCCCTGAGTTTGACAACTCAATGACTCACAGATATGCTGTGGTGCCACTGCGGGGATCAACACATCCAGATACACACACACTTTCTGTTTTTGTGAACTGGCCTCATATCTCCCCAGCGCTCCCTCCACTGAGACAACACACTCCAGGCCAGTGTTTCCCAAACCTTTTCGGTTACTGTACCACCAAATTCCTTTTTACCCCTGAAGTACCGCCTGTGTTTTTTTTTTTTTACCAGTAGGCCTATGGTATCATGAGTCTTTTTAAGTACCCTCTGTGGATAAGCCAAGTATCCCCAGGGGTCCTAGTACCACCGGTTGAGAACTACTACTCTAAGTTACATAACGGGTGAGATGTTATCATAAAGCCAGTATTCACTCATTAAACTCTGCATCATTCATACCACTTAACTCTCAGCACGGTTTTACATCTCAGGTCGGCTGAAACACAAACACGCAAGCACGCACACACGCGCACGCGCACACACACACACACACACACACACACACACACACACACACACACACACACACACACACACACACACACACACACACACACACACACACACACAGCCCCTGTGTGAACCCAGGGCAGATGTGATGTCAGTGAGGGATGAGGTTCTGGTCTTATCACCTTCCCAGAACGCACTTGTGCTTTATCTACTTCTTCCTGAGAGAAGCAGGCCGCTCTGACGCACCTATCCCACGCCTCTACTGTAAGAGATATGAGGGTTCAAATCAAAGAGATGACATCTCTCTCTCTCTCCCATTCCCTTCCTGTCCCCTTCTCCCTCTGTCCCAAAGCAGTTTCAGTTAATCAACAGCCCCAGGGCCCTGCAGGCAGGATTAGTTCCACACACTCTAAAATAAGATGAAATGTTTTCTAACTCTGAAAATAGAAGGAACGTATTAGGACCTACTAATTGTGTACAGGTACCCTGATGAACCAGACTGATTTCAGATTTCGGTGTGCAATGCAAATAGTCTGGGTAGCCATGTGACTAGATGTTCAGTTGTCTTATGGCTTGGGGGTAGAAGCTGTTTAGGAGCCTCTTGGACCTAGACTTGGCACTCCGGTACTGCTTGCCATACGGTAACAGAGAGAACAGTCTATGACTGGGGTGGCTGGGGTCTTTGACAATATTTAGGGCCTTCCCCTGACACCGCCTTCTAAAGAGGTCCTGGATGGCAGGAAGCTTGGCCCTCAGTGATTTTACTGGGCAGTTCGCAGTACCCTCTGTAGTGCCTTGAGTTCAGAGGTCGAGCAGTTGCCATACCAGGCAGTGATGCAACCAGTCAGAATGCTCTTGATGGTGCAGCTATAGAACCTTTTGAGGATCTGAGGACCCATGCCAAATCTTTTCAGTCTCCTGAGGGCGAATAGGTTTTGTCATGCCCACTTCACATTTGTCTTGGGGTGCTTGGACCATGTTAGTTTGTTGGTGATGTGGACGCCATGGAACTTGAAGCTCTCAACCTGCTCCACTGCAGCCCCATTGATGAGAAGGGGGGAGTGCTCGGTCCTCTTTTTCCTGTAGTCCACAATCATCTCCTTTGTCTTGATCACGTAGAGGGAGAGGTTGTCCACGCAGCACACGGCCAGGTCTCTGACCTCCTCCCCATAGGCTGTCTCGTTGTTGTCGGTGATCAGGCCTACCACTGTTGTGTCATTGGCAAATTTAATGACGGTGTTGGAGTCGTGCCTGGCCGTGCAGTCATGAGTGAACAGGGAGTAAAGGAGGGGGCCGAGCACGCACCCCTGAGGGGCCCCTGTGTTGAGGATCAGCATGGCGGATGTGTTGTTACCCCCCCTTACCCCCTGGGGGAGGCCTGTCAGTAAGTCCAGGATCCATTTGCAGAGGGAGGTGTTTAGTCTTAGGGTCCTTAGCTTACATATGAGCTTTGAGGGCACTATGGTGTTGAACGCTGAGCTGTAGTTAATGAATAGCATTCTCACATAGGTGTTCATTTTGTCCAGGTGGGAAAGGGCAGTGTTGAGTGCAGTAGAGATTGCATCATCTGTGGATCTGTTGCGGCGGTATGCAAATTGGAGTGGGTCTAGGGTTTCAGGGATGATGGTGTTGATGTGAGCCTTGACCAGCCTTTCAAAGCATTTCATGGCTACAGACGTGAGGTTTACGGGTCGGTAGTCATTTAGGGAATTTACCTTAGTGTTCTTGGGCACAGGCACTATGGTGGTCTGCTTAAAATATGTTGGTATTACAGACTTGGACAGGGAGAGGTTGAAATTATCAGTGAAGACACATGCCAGTTGGTCAGCGCATGCTTGCAGTACACGTCCTGGTAATCCGTCTGGCCCTGCGGCTTTGTGAATGTTGACCTGTCTAAAGTTCTTACTCACATCGGTACAGCTGGGGCTCTCATGCATGTTTCAGTGTTATTTGACTCGAAGCGAGCACAGAAGTAGTTTTGCTCGTCTGGTAGGTTCGTGTCACTGGGAAGCTCTCGCTTGTGCTTCCTTTTGTAGTCTGGAATGGTTTGCGAGCCCTGCCACATCCACGTCAGAGCCGGTGTAGTATGACTCGATCTTAGTCCTGTATTGACGCTTTGCCTGTTTGATGGTTCGTCGGAGGGCATATAAGCTTCTGGGTGAGAGTCCCACTCCTTGAAAGCAACAGCTCTAGCCGTTAGCTCAGTGCGGATGCTGCCTGTAATCCATGCCTTCTGGTTGGGGTATGTACAATTGAAGTCAGAAGTTTACATACACTTAGGTTGGAATCATTAAAACTTGTTTTTCAACCACTCCACAAATTTCTTGTTGAAAATCTATAGTTTTGGTCGGCTAGGACATCTACTTTCTGAATGACACAAGTCATTTTTCCAACAATTGTTTAAAGACAGAGTATTTCACTGTTTCACAATTCCAGTGGGTCAGAAGTGTACATACACTAAGTTGACTGTGCCTTTGAACAGCTTGGAAAATTCCAGAAAATAGTATCACAGCTTTAGAAGATTCTGATAGGCTAATTGACATCATTTGAGTCAATTGGAGGTGTACCTGTGGATGTATTTCAAGGCCTACCTTCAAACTCAGTGCCTCCTTGCTTGACATCAGAAAATAATTGCACACCTCCACAAGTCTGGCTCATACTTGGGAGCAATTTCCAAACGCCTGAAGGTACCATGTTCACCTGTACAAACAATTTTACGCAAGTATAAACACCATGGGACCACGCAGCCGTCATTCCACTCTGGTGCGAAAAGTCAAATCAATCCCAGAAAAACAGCAAAGGACCTCGTAATGATGGAGGAAACATGTAGAAAAGTATCTATATCCACAGTAAAACGAGTCCTATATCGACATAACCTGAAAGTCCACTGAGCAAGGAAGAAGCCACTGTTCCAAAACCGCCATAAAAAAAGCCAGACTACAGTTTGCAATTGCACATGGGGACAAAGATTGTACTTTTTGGAGAAATGTCCTCTGGTCTGATGAAACAAAAATAGAACTGTTTGGCCATAATTACCATCGTTATGTTTGGAGGAAAAAGGGGGAGGCTTGCAAGCCGAAGAACACCATCCCAACCGTGAAGCACGGGGGTGGCAGCATCATGTTGTGGGGGTGCTTTGCTGCAGGAGGGACTGGTGCACTTCACAAAATAGATGGCATCATGAGGCAGGAAAATTATGTGGATATATTGAAGCAACATCTCAAGACATCAGTCAGGAAGTTAAAGCTTGGTCGCAAATGGTCTTTCAAATGGACAATGACCCCAACTTCTGACCCACTGGGATTGTGATGAAAAAAATAAAAGCTGAAATAAAATATAAATAAATATAAATAAATCATTCTTTCTACTATTATTCTGACATTTCACATTCTTAAAGTAAAGTGGTGATCCTAACTGACCTAAAACAGGGCATTTTTATTCAGATTAAATGTCAGGAACTAAGTTTAAACGTATTTGGCTAAGGTGTATGTAAACTTCCGACTTCAACTGTATATACGGTCACTGTGGGGACGACGTCATCGATGGGTTTATTGATGAAGCCAATGACAGATGTGGTGTACTCCTCAATGCCATTGGAGGAATTCCAGAACATATTCCAGTCTGTACTAGCAAAACAGTCCTGTAACTTAGCATCTGCTTCACCTGACCACTTTTTTATTGATCTAGTCACTGCTGCTTCCAGCTTTAATTTTTGCTCGTAAGCAGGAATCAGGAGGATGGAATTATAGTCCGATTTGTCAAATAGAGGGTGAGGGAGAGCTTTCTATGAGTCTCTGTGTGTGGAGTGAAGGTGGTCCATAGTTGTTTTCCCTCTGGTTGAATATGCTGATAGAAATTTGGTAAAACTGATTTAAGTTTCCCTGTATTAAAGTCCCTGGCTACAAGGAGCGCCGTCTCTGGGTGAGCGTTTTCTTGTTTGCTTAAGGCGGAATACAGCTCATTCAATGCTATCTTAGTGCCAGTCTCTGACTGTGGTGGTATGTAAACAGCTACGAAGAATACAGATGAGAACTCTCTCGGTAGGTAGTGTGGTCTACAGCTTATCATAATATACTCTACCTCAGACGAGCAATAGCTCGAGACTTCCTTTGATATAGTTTACCAGCTGTTATTTACAAAAATAAATAGTCCGCCGACCCTAGTCTTACCAGACAACACTCCACTGTTCTGCTAGTCTGTGGTGAGTAATCGCAGTCCTGATGTCTTGAAGTTATTTTCGGGTCATAAGAGACGGTAGCCGTAACATTATGTACAAAATAAGTACAAAAATAAGTTACAAACAACGCAGATAAACAAACAAAAAACACAATCTGCCGGCGCCATCTTATCAGTCGGGGAGAGGGACCAGTTGTGTTGTGCTCTACAGTACTGTGAATTGTTATTTTACACTAAGGCTTGACTGTGAGAACTTAGTGAGATAAGGTATTGACAGTAAAGATTCAAGGTGATGAAACATGATGAAACCAACCGTGGAGGGGGATCAGGGGCCAACCCTCAAATTGCAATCACTTTGTGTGTGTAAACCAGCCCCAGTTCCTTCCCTGGCCAGTACAGTCTCTGTCCCAGCCCAGATTACTTTAACACGGGGGGGACATGCTTGGGCCCCTGACTATGTCCCTGACTCGCTGGTTCTATGGCAGCATCCCAGTCCTGCTGCTCCCCTCTTTCCAGTTTTACAGAGGAAAACACTTCCCTCCCCTTCCCCCAGTCCCCTGCCATTGTTCTCTGAGCTCTGACGTTATTAACATTAATATCAACATGCTGGGCTGACGGGGACGGGGGGACAGGGGACGGGGACGGGGGGTAAGCTGAGAGAGGGGGAGTGAGGGACAAGGGAAGGAGGAGGAAAGTGGGAAAAAGGTTTTATAAAAGTCGGCTTTAGGGCGGCTCAACCATTCAGTTTTGTTTGCAAACATTTACAGTGGATGGGGTTATTTTAAATTGTAGTGTAGTGTTGGTGAGGTCACTTTAAATACTTTTGAGGATATTTGTGGCCGGTTTTTATGATGGATTTACAACTCAGTTGTCCCATTGTAAAATAATAGCAAACACTGTACAAATATACGCAGGGATTACTATCATATTTAAAGCAGATTTATTTGTAAATGAAACTGACTTAATACTCACTCTATGTGTGTTTCCAGCATAAAACATGATGAGATCGTTCTTATGAGTAATAACAATCTGAAGTGACAGAGGGGACTGTCAGTACAAACTAAAGTCCTTAAACATGGCATGAGAATCAGCCATTACTTAATTTAGGCCTTCCAAAATAGTATTCCTCTGAGCCAGACAGTGTGCTTAAAGCTCAGTCTGCACACACACACACACACACACACACACACACACACACGCACACGCACACGCACACACACACGCACACACACGCATGCACGCGCACACACACGCACACAAACACATACACTTACTGTACAATAGCAGGTGTCTCCTTCTGCAGCACGTTCCAGAGCCTCATTTGGACATACCACAGCAGACACTGTGGAGGGAAATGACACAGTAAATGGCCCTGGAACAGATAACACTGTATTCTGTTCTTCTGTGTCATTTTAGGGCCTCCTGATCTAATCTGTGTACACCATCATAGTTCTATCATCATTCTACTCTGTTTCATGTCCTCAAACACACACACACACATGCACACACACACACTGTATTGGATAAAACATAGAATGGACAAGCATTTCCTTTTGAGGAGATGTGATGAGGAACTGAATGTTCTTAAGCTGCTGTGGGATGTAATGCTTTCCAGGTGTGATTTGTTTGTGTCAAATACTTGGCAAGATGAAGTTGGATATCTGAGTGCATTTAAACATGTGCTGCTATTTGAAGGATACCTCAGTGTCTTTGTGTAAACACAGGGTATGTTTGAGGATTATGTGTGCCTGTTTGAAGGTGTGTAAGCTGTTGTTCCTCCTGTCGGTGTGTCAATCAGATGTGATAATGGGGTGTCAGTCAGTAGCTCTCTGCAATGCCCACCCTGGATCTATAATTCAATTCAATTCAATTCAAGGGCTTTATTGGCATGGGAAACATGTGTTAACATTGCCAAAGAAAGTGAGGTAGATAATATATAAAGTGAATATATAAAGTGAAATAAACAATAAAAATTAACAGTAAACATTACACATACAGAAGTTTCAAAACAAGAAAGACATTACAAATGTCATATTATATATATACAGTGTTTTAACAATGTACAAATGGTTAAAGGACACAAGATAAAATAAATAAGCATAAATATGGGTTGTATTTACAATGGTGTTTGTTCTTCACTGGTTGCCCTTTTCTCGTGGCAACAGGTCACAAATCTTGCTGCTGTGATGGCACACTGTGGAATTTCACCCAGTAGATATGGGAGTTTATCAAAATTGGATTTGTTTTTGAATTCTTTGTGGATCTGTGTAATCTGAGGGAAATATGTCTCTCTAATATGGTCATACATTGGGCAAGAGGTTAGGAAGTGCAGCTCAGTTTCCACCTCATTTTGTGGGCAGTGAGCACATCTTCTCTTGAGAGCCATGTCTGCCTACGGCGGCCTTTCTCAATAGCAAGGCTACGCTCACTGAGTCTGTACATGGTCAAAGCTTTCCTTAATTTTGGGTCAGTCACAGTGGTCAGGTATTCTGCTGCTGTGTACTCTCTGTGTAGGGCCAAATAGCATTCTAGTTTGCTCTGTTTTTTTGTTAATTCTTTCCAATGTGTCAAGTAATTATCTTTGATGTGATGACTTTGTTATGGAAGGTTTGGGAATCGCTTCCTTTTAGGTGGTAATAGAATTTAACGGCTCTTTTCTGGATTTTGATAATTAGTGGGTATCGGCCTAATTCTGCTCTGCATGCCTTATTTGGTGTTCTACGTTGTACACAGAGGATATTTTTGCAGAATTCTGCGTGCAGAGTCTCAATTTGGTGTTTGTCCCATTTTGTGAAGTCTTGGTTGGTGAGCAGACCCCAGACCTCACAACCATAAAGGGCAATGGGCTCTATGACTGATTCAAGTATTTTTAGCCAAATCCTAATTGGTATGTTGAAATGTATGTTCCTTTTGATGGCATAGAATGCCCTTCTTGCCTTGTCTCTCAGATCGTTCACAGCTTTGTGGAAGTTACCTGTGGCGCTGATGTTTAGGCCAAGGTATGTATAGTTTTTTGTGTGCTCTAGGGCAACAGTGTCTAGATGGAATTTGTATTTGTGGTCCTGGTGACTGGACCTTTTTTGGAACACCATTATTTTGGTCTTACTGAGATTTACTGTCAGGGCCCAGGTCTGACAGAATCTGTGCATAAGATCTAGGTGCTGCTGTAGGCCCTCCTTGGTTGGTGACAGAAGCACCAGATCATCAGCAAACAGCAGACATTTGACTTCGGATTCTAGTAGGGTGGCCAGGTAGGGAGGCCGGGTGCTGCAGACTTTTCTAGTGCCCGCGCCAATTCGTTGATATATATGTTGAAGAGGGTGGGGCTTAAGCTGCATCCCTGTCTCACCCCACGACCCTGTGTGAAGAAATCTGTGTGTTTTTTGCCAATTTTAACCGCACACTTGTTGTTTGTGTACATGGATTTTATAATGTCGTATGTTTTACCCCCAACACCACTTTCCATCAGTTTGTATAGCAGACACTCATGCCAAATTGAGTCAAAGGCTTTTTTGAAATCAACAAAGCATGAGAAGACTTTGCCTTTGTTTTGGTTTGTTTGGTTGTCAATTAGGGTGTGCAGGGTGAATACATGGTCTGTTGTACGGTAATTTGGTAAAAAGCCAATTTGACATTTGCTCAGTACATTGTTTTCGAGGAAATGTACGAGTCTGCTGTTAATGATAATGCAGAGGATTTTCCCAAGGTTACTGTTGACGCATATTCCACGGTAGTTATTGGGGTCAAATTTGTCTCCACTTTTGTGGATTGGGGTGATCAGTCCTTGGTTCCAAATATTGGGGAAGATGCCAGAGCTAAGGATGATGTTAAAGAGTTTTAGTATAGCCAATTGGAATTTGTTGTCTGTATATTTGATCATTTCATTGAGGATACCATCAACACCACAGGCCTTTTTGGGTTGGAGGGTTTTTATTTTGTCCTGTAACTCGGTTCTGGTAGTCTTTAATAGTTGATTCTAAGATCTGTATTTGATCATGTATATGTTTTTGCTCTTTATTCTTTGTTATAGAGCCAAAAAGATTGGAGAAGTGGTTTACCCATACATCTCCATTTTGGATAGATAATTCTTCGTGTTGTTGTTTGTTTAGTGTTTTCCAATTTTCCCAGAAGTGGTTAGAGTCTATGGATTCTTCAATTACATTGAGCTGATTTCTGACATGCTGTTCCTTCTTTTTCCGTAGTGTATTTCTGTATTGTTTTAGTGATTCACCATAGTGAAGGCGTAGACTCAGTTTTTCCGGGTCTCTATGTTTTTGGTTGGACAGGTTTCTCAATTTCTTTCTTAGATTCTTGCATTCTTCATCAAACCATTTGTCATTATTGTTCATTTTCTTCGATTTTCTATTTGAGATTTTTAGATTTGATAGGGAAGCTGAGAGGCCAAGATTTTCTACTGCCAAGTTTACACCTTCACTATTACAGTGGAACGTTTTTCCCAGGAAATTGTCTAAAGGGGATTGAATTTGTTGTTGCCTAATTGTTTTTTGGTAGGTTTCCAAACTGCATTCCTTCCATCTATAGCATTTCTTAATGTTACTCAGTTCCTTTGGCTTTGATGCCTCACGATTGAGTATTGCTCTGTTTAAGTAGACTGTGATTTTGCTGTGGTCTGATATGGGTGTCAGTGGGCTGACTGTGAACGCTCTGAGTGACTCTGGGTTGAGGTCAGTGATAAAGTAGTCTACAGTACTACTGCCAAGAGATGAGCTTTAGGTGTACCTACCATAGGAGTCCCCTCGAAGCCTGCCATTGACTATGTACATACCCAGCGTGCGACAGAGCTACAGGAGTTGTGACCCGTTTTTGTTGGTTATGTTGTCATAGTTGTGCCTAGGGGGGCATATGTGGGAGGGAATGCTGTCACCTCCAGGCAGGTGTTTGTCCCCCTGTGTGCTGAGGGTGTCAGGTTCTTGTCCGGTTCTGGCATTTAGGTCGCCACAGACTAGTACATGTCCCTGGGCCTGGAAATGATTGATTTCCCCCTCCAGGATGGAGAAGCTGTCTTCATTAAAGTATGGGGATTCTAGTGGGGGGATATAGGTAGCACACAGGAGGACATTTTTCTCTGTTAGGATAATTACCTTTTGAATTTCTAGCCAAATGTACAATGTTCCTGTTTTGATTAATTTAATGTAGTGAGTTAGGTCTGCTCTATACCAAATTAGCATACCCCCTGAGTCCCTTCCCTGTTTCACACCTGGTAGTTTGGTGGATGGGACTACCAGCTCTCTGTAACCTAGAGGGCAACCAGTGGGTCCGTCTCCTCTATACCAGGTTTCTTGCAGGATGACAATGTATGTATGTTACGAATCCCTTTTGGCCCGACAGTCTAGGGGGGATGGTAGTGAGACCCGTAACATAACTCATGTAAATTATAATTGTGACAAAGTAAAAGTGTGAACGTAATAACCAGGACAACTGAAATTATACCGTCAAACTCAAGGTTTATTGTAAAACACACGGTAATGGGGGGAGCAGGAAAAAGGGGCTGAGCTGGACCCAAGGAAAGAAACAATAAGTATTCAAAACACCCCTAAGCTAGACTAGCCTATTTCAACAACAGCTAACTAACTAACCAAAAATACAGTGGGTGGTCCGCCCAGTTCTAACTAGTGTGTGTTAACAAAGTTTACCTACGGGTAGTGTATGCCCATGGGCGACTTGTCTTGGTTTCCCCTTTTCCCACCAGCAAACACCATAAGCAAAAACAATACTCACAGGAGATGACAAAGTGATTTGGAGGTGCTCAAACAAAAGAAGAGGTTAATTAATACACAAAGAGAGAGATCTACATACATGGCATTTACAAAGAGATTGTGCTACTGAAATCTATCAAGAACAGCTATCTACCCACATGGCATTACAAAGATTGAGCTCTCCTGAAATCTACCAAGAACAGCTATCTACCAACATGGCATTACAAAGATTGAGCTCTCCTGAAATCTACCAAGAACAGCTATCTACCAACATGGCATTACAAAGACTGAGCTCTTGAACAAACAAATTATGGGGTTTTTAAACCATGGGGAAGGAACTGTGATAGGGTAGGAAACAGGAGGAGGTGTGTCTTCTGATTGATGGGTTGATTGTTGACTGATTGGGGAGTAATGATTTTCACCTGTGAGGGGAGAAGGAGAGAAAAGAAACACACACAGGATACACACAGACACAGGTTACCTGTATCCGTAACACTCCCACCCTTAAAAAGAGCAACCCTAGGGGGGATTGCGACTACAGTATTTAAATGAACACTCACAACAAATCAACAACCTTGCAAAACATACAGAAATCATCTTCACACACGAGACAAAGCATCTGCCAACACATTATCTGAACCCTTTTTGTGGCGGATCTCCAAATTATAATTTTGTACAATCAGCGCACAACGCATAAGGCGCTGGTTCTGGTTGTACATTCGGTGGAGAAAAACTAAGGGGTTATGGTCAGTATACACAATCACTGGTAGGGCACTGGAACCAATGTATACTTCGAAGTATTGCAGAGCCAACAACAAAGCAAGAGCTTCTTGTTCTATTGTCGCATAGTTTGTTTGACATTTATTAAATTTACGTGAAAAATAACAAACGGGATGATCCACTCCACTCTTGTCCTGCTGCAGTAGAACAGCACCAGCACCTCTGGCACTAGCATCTACCTCAAGCTTGAACGGTTGTTCAAAATCCGGAGCAGCAAGTACAGGGGTACTACATAAGAGTGCTTTCGCTGATTCAAAAGCTCTCTTACAATCAGGGGACAACACAAATGGTCTTGCCGGACTGAGCAAATCAGTCAATGGAGCAACTACCGCAGAGAAATTTTTACAGAAGCTACGGTAGTAGCCAACCATCCCTAAAAAGCGGCGTAGCTCTCGTCTAGTGGTAGGTGCAGGGAATGCAGTTATAGCCAAGACCTTGGCATCAACAGGGCGCACCTGTCCATGGCCAACCTCTTTACCGAGATAGGTAACAGTAGCCTTCCCAAACTCGCACTTTGCCAAGTTCAGGGTTAGAGAAGCAGTTGCCAACCGTTCACATACTACCCTTAGCAAGTCAACATGATCTGACCACTCAGACGAATAAATCACTAGGTCATCAAGGTATGCACTACAATTAGGAACGCCAGCTAATACGGAGTTAACCAGTCGTTGGAAAGTGGCTGGTGCATTTCGCATCCCAAAAGCCATGACTGAGTACTGTAGGAAGTTGTCTGGGGTCACAAAGGCAGAAATCTCTGAAGCACGTGAAGTTAACGGAACCTGCCAGTAACCTTTTAAGAGGTCCAACTTGGTTACATACTTAGCAGCACCAATAGTGTCGATACAGTCGTCCAGTCTGGGTAACGGGAACGAATCTGGCATTGTGACAGAATTTACCTTTCGATAATCCGTACATAACCTGGACGTACCATCAGGTTTAGGAACCAGAATGCAAGGAGAACTCCAAGGGCTTGAACTTGGCTTAGCCAGGTCATTCTCCAACAAATATCGCACCTCATCCCTCATTATCTTCCTCTTGGAAGCGTTGATACGATATGGGTGTTGCTTGATAGGTGTAGCATTTCCAACATTAATGTCATGTTCCAACACATTTGTGCGAGTAGGAACGTCATTAAAGAGACATGGACAACTGTGTAGTAGCCTCACAATATCATTAGCCTGTCCATCCGTTAAATGAACCAGACCTGACTGGATAGACAGCAGCATTTCTGAGTTGGGCAATCTAACACACTGCTGCTGAGTATTGTGCAACTCCAAGCCATCATCATCAATATGACAGTCCACTATCATCGCAGTAGTAGCAGAGGAGACAGCAGTACCTTCCTCTGTTTTTGAACTATCTAACTGTGTGATGGGTCGGGTGTGGTAAGCTTTCAACATGTTAATGTGACACACACGAGATTGGCGTTGTCTATCAGGAGTTTGAAGCACATAGTCAGTTTCACTTATTTTCTTTTCAATTAAATAAGGACCAGAGAAACGAGCTGACAGTGAAGATCCTGGAACAGGTAATAACACCAGTACTTGGTCACCTGGCTGTAGTGGACGAGAAACAGCCTCTTTATCATAGTGTCTTTTCATGCTCCTCTGTGAGGAAGACAGAGCTTCCTTTGCAAGAGCACAAGCTTGGTGTAGGCGCTCACGAAAGCGACTAACATAGTCCAACACATTCTCATCTCTGGTACACAACTCTTGGGACAAGAACTGTTCTTTAAGGACTTTCATTGGTCCTCTTACTGTGTGACCAAACACTAGTTCAGCCGGGCTGAAACCTAGGGACTCCTGCACAGTTTCACGAGCAGCAAACAAAACTAGAGGAACTCCCTCATCCCAATCTTTCTCAGATTCCAAACAATATTTACGTAGCATAGACTTCAGTGTCTGATGCCATCTTTCAAGCGCACCCTGAGACTCTGGGTGATAGGCGCTTGATACACGGTGCGTAATTGATAAGGATTTCAACACCTGCTTGAAGAGCTTGGATAGGAAATTGGTACCTTGATCGCTTTGTACCACCTTAGGTAACCCGAATGTCGTGAAGAATTTTATTAAGGCTTTACTCACTATCGGAGCTGTAATCCTTCTCAGAGGAATAGCCTCGGGGTATCTTGTAGCCATACACATTATCGTTAACAAAAACTGGTTACCCGATTTTGTCTTCGGTAACGGTCCGACACAATCAACCACCACATGCTCAAATGGTTCACCTATGACAGGTATAGGACACAGAGGAGCGGGAGGAATAACCTGATTTGGTTTTCCTGTTATCTGACAGGTGTGGCATGTCCGACAGAACTGAGCCACATCTTGTTTTAAACCCGGCCAAAAAAAATGTTGAAGGATCCGATCATACGTCTTTGTAATTCCTAAATGACCAGACCACTGGTGATCATGAGCAAGGGATAACACATTCTGTCGAAAGGCTGTAGGAATCACTATTTGGTAAACAGCATTCCAATCTCCACCTGCATCAACATGGGATTTCCATTTACGCATGAGGAGATTACCATCAATGAAGTAAGCCACATTCTTCTTCTTCACCTCTTCTAACGAGACAACACTAGAAAAACATTTAGCAAGCTTGTTGTCAACCTTTTGGTTAGCAATCAGCTGCTCACGAGTGACTGGTAATTGTATTGCACCAGCAATAACTTCAACGTACTTTGATTCTTTCCTGGGCTGTTTGTCAGAGGTGATTAGCTTCTCAGAGGTATCACACAATCCATCCTCTTGATCATCCTCTTTGAACAGAACAGTGTTCGACAAATCTATCACGTCACCCTCTTGTAGTGCCTGAGCATGAGTGACAGCACAAGCGGGGAACACATGTGGATAACTCTGTGCCAACTCATTCGAGAGAGAGTGGTCACTTTTATCCAATACTTCCAATACGGGTACTACCTTTCCTCCAGCAATATCGTTACCCATTATAAAGGTCACACCTTTCACTGGCAACTTAGGACGTACCCCCACTCTGAATATTCCACTGATTAACTCAGTGTACTTTCACAAAGTGCAATGGCACTGGGACAAAACCCATTTCAATACCCTGCACTAACACACTGGAACCACAGTATGTATCGTCAGATAAGGGCAACACATCAGACAATATAAACGACTGCGCCGCACCAGTATCTCTAAGGATTTTAACCGGACGCTGAGACGCTTCGTCATTCGTTAGGGACACAAACCCCTCGAAAATGAATGGTTCATAACTGCGGTCGGGGACTGGGTCTTTCAAACTACAGTTACCCTGAGGCACCTGTTTTGTTGCAGACCTCACAACCGTACGAATTAGAGCAACACCTGTTGGTGGCTTGGCACGAAGAGGCATCCCTTGTTTTCGTTTAAGTTTGAAGCAATCATTAATCATATGTCCCACTTTATGACAATAGAAACAGGAACGCTCATTCTTCTGGCGTGCTTGATATACTACTGCGGGCCGACTAGGGCTAAAGGTAGGAAACTCAGTGGTTCTACTCTCAGTTTGAGCCGAAAACACACTCTTGTGCGTCAACACAAACTCGTCTGCCAACACAGACGCTTCTGCCAGGGAGGATACTTTCTGTTCGTTTAGGTAAACTACAATGCGTTCGGGTAAGCAATTTTTAAACTCTTCCAACAAGATTAACTCCCGGAGAGAGTTGAAATCAGTTACCTTACTAGCAGCATGCCATTTATCAAACAGATTTCCCTTGTCTCTAGCAAATTCCACATAAGTCTTACTAGAAGACTTTCTATGAGACCTAAATCTCTGTCGGTATGCCTCAGGCACAAGCTCATAGGCACGAAGAACAGTAGCTTTGACCACTTCATAATTCAAACTGTCCTCCAGAGGTAGCGCTGACAAAACCTCTTGGGCTTTACCAGTTAATTTACACTGAAGTAATAGGCACCATACCTCTTCAGGCCACTTCAATGCTACGGCTATACGCTCAAATACACAAAAATAGGAGTCAACCTCCGACTCTCTGAACAAAGGTACTAAGGCAATCTGCCTACTAATGTCAAACGTGTTTGAGGACACAGCTGGTGAGGACGACTCACTAACAGTGACAGCAGGAACGAAGGCTAGCCTCGCTGTCTCTGCCTCCAGTTCCATCTGGCGCATTTTAAACGTCATCTGCCTCTGTTCTCGTTCTTTTTCTGCCTCCATTTTACCCATCTCCAAATCTAAATGCCGCTGTTCTTTTTCTGCCTCAATTTTACCCATCTCCAAATCTAAATGCCGCTGTTCTCTTTCTGCCTCAATTTTACACATCTCCAACTGGAGAGTCTCTCGCCTAATTTGGGCTCTCTCTTCCACCTCTAGTTGTAACTGTGCTAAACGGACATCCCTCCTGGCATCACCGTTTGACAGTGGGGAGAGTGGTTCAAAATGGGACAATGTGGCTGGTGTTTTAGCCTCGCCCTCATTATCAGACACCAATGGGCTTACAGGAGCAGTAACATCCCCTACAGTGGTAGTATGCTCAGGCAGCGGTAACACAAGCACCTGCTCTTCCAACAATACATTTAACACTAGCTGTTTAACCTCCGCCTTAACTACACTCTGCGGAATCGATATTGAGTAATGGTCAGCCAAGGTCATTAAATCAACTCTACAACATTTATCAAAAACATCCCACGAAGGATTATCCAAAAAGGACTTCAAATCAAAAGTAGCCATCTTATACTACTTCACAAGAGCCAACGAAAATAGCAAACACTAATGCTACTTCAGCTATGACGTTCAACACTGAACTATACCACTACAACAATCTACATGAGCGGCATGGGTGTCAGTAAAGACAGATCCCGGATGAGCCCCCACTTATGTTACGAATCCCTTTTGGCCCGACAGTCTAGGGGGGATGGTAGTGAGACCCGTAACATAACTCATGTAAATTATAATTGTGACAAAGTAAAAGTGTGAACGTAATAACCAGGACAACTGAAATTATACCGTCAAACTCAAGGTTTATTGTAAAACACACGGTAATGGGGGGAGCAGGAAAAAGGGGCTGAGCTGGACCCAAGGAAAGAAACAATAAGTATTCAAAACACCCCTAAGCTAGACTAGCCTATTTCAACAACAGCTAACTAACTAACCAAAAATACAGTGGGTGGTCCGCCCAGTTCTAACTAGTGTGTGTTAACAAAGTTTACCTACGGGTAGTGTATGCCCATGGGCGACTTGTCTTGGTTTCCCCTTTTCCCACCAGCAAACACCATAAGCAAAAACAATACTCACAGGAGATGACAAAGTGATTTGGAGGTGCTCAAACAAAAGAAGAGGTTAATTAATACACAAAGAGAGAGATCTACATACATGGCATTTACAAAGAGATTGTGCTACTGAAATCTATCAAGAACAGCTATCTACCCACATGGCATTACAAAGATTGAGCTCTCCTGAAATCTACCAAGAACAGCTATCTACCAACATGGCATTACAAAGATTGAGCTCTCCTGAAATCTACCAAGAACAGCTATCTACCAACATGGCATTACAAAGACTGAGCTCTTGAACAAACAAATTATGGGGTTTTTAAACCATGGGGAAGGAACTGTGATAGGGTAGGAAACAGGAGGAGGTGTGTCTTCTGATTGATGGGTTGATTGTTGACTGATTGGGGAGTAATGATTTTCACCTGTGAGGGGAGAAGGAGAGAAAAGAAACACACACAGGATACACACAGACACAGGTTACCTGTATCCGTAACACTCCCACCCTTAAAAAGAGCAACCCTAGGGGGGATTGCGACTACAGTATTTAAATGAACACTCACAACAAATCAACAACCTTGCAAAACATACAGAAATCATCTTCACACACGAGACAAAGCATCTGCCAACACATTATCTGAACCCTTTTTGTGGCGGATCTCCAAATTATAATTTTGTACAATCAGCGCACAACGCATAAGGCGCTGGTTCTGGTTGTACATTCGGTGGAGAAAAACTAAGGGGTTATGGTCAGTATACACAATCACTGGTAGGGCACTGGAACCAATGTATACTTCAAAGTATTGCAGAGCCAACAACAAAGCAAGAGCTTCTTGTTCTATTGTCGCATAGTTTGTTTGACATTTATTAAATTTACGTGAAAAATAACAAACGGGATGATCCACTCCACTCTTGTCCTGCTGCAGTAGAACAGCACCAGCACCTCTGGCACTAGCATCTACCTCAAGCTTGAACGGTTGTTCAAAATCCGGAGCAGCAAGTACAGGGGTACTACATAAGAGTGCTTTCGCTGATTCAAAAGCTCTCTTACAATCAGGGGACAACACAAATGGTCTTGCCGGACTGAGCAAATCAGTCAATGGAGCAACTACCGCAGAGAAATTTTTACAGAAGCTACGGTAGTAGCCAACCATCCCTAAAAAGCGGCGTAGCTCTCGTCTAGTGGTAGGTGCAGGGAATGCAGTTATAGCCAAGACCTTGGCATCAACAGGGCGCACCTGTCCATGGCCAACCTCTTTACCGAGATAGGTAACAGTAGCCTTCCCAAACTCGCACTTTGCCAAGTTCAGGGTTAGAGAAGCAGTTGCCAACCGTTCACATACTACCCTTAGCAAGTCAACATGATCTGACCACTCAGACGAATAAATCACTAGGTCATCAAGGTATGCACTACAATTAGGAACGCCAGCTAATACGGAGTTAACCAGTCGTTGGAAAGTGGCTGGTGCATTTCGCATCCCAAAAGCCATGACTGAGTACTGTAGGAAGTTGTCTGGGGTCACAAAGGCAGAAATCTCTGAAGCACGTGAAGTTAACGGAACCTGCCAGTAACCTTTTAAGAGGTCCAACTTGGTTACATACTTAGCAGCACCAATAGTGTCGATACAGTCGTCCAGTCTGGGTAACGGGAACGAATCTGGCATTGTGACAGAATTTACCTTTCGATAATCCGTACATAACCTGGACGTACCATCAGGTTTAGGAACCAGAATGCAAGGAGAACTCCAAGGGCTTGAACTTGGCTTAGCCAGGTCATTCTCCAACAAATATCGCACCTCATCCCTCATTATCTTCCTCTTGGAAGCGTTGATACGATATGGGTGTTGCTTGATAGGTGTAGCATTTCCAACATTAATGTCATGTTCCAACACATTTGTGCGAGTAGGAACGTCATTAAAGAGACATGGACAACTGTGTAGTAGCCTCACAATATCATTAGCCTGTCCATCCGTTAAATGAACCAGACCTGACTGGATAGACAGCAGCATTTCTGAGTTGGGCAATCTAACACACTGCTGCTGAGTATTGTGCAACTCCAAGCCATCATCATCAATATGACAGTCCACTATCATCGCAGTAGTAGCAGAGGAGACAGCAGTACCTTCCTCTGTTTTTGAACTATCTAACTGTGTGATGGGTCGGGTGTGGTAAGCTTTCAACATGTTAATGTGACACACACGAGATTGGCGTTGTCTATCAGGAGTTTGAAGCACATAGTCAGTTTCACTTATTTTCTTTTCAATTAAATAAGGACCAGAGAAACGAGCTGACAGTGAAGATCCTGGAACAGGTAATAACACCAGTACTTGGTCACCTGGCTGTAGTGGACGAGAAACAGCCTCTTTATCATAGTGTCTTTTCATGCTCCTCTGTGAGGAAGACAGAGCTTCCTTTGCAAGAGCACAAGCTTGGTGTAGGCGCTCACGAAAGCGACTAACATAGTCCAACACATTCTCATCTCTGGTACACAACTCTTGGGACAAGAACTGTTCTTTAAGGACTTTCATTGGTCCTCTTACTGTGTGACCAAACACTAGTTCAGCCGGGCTGAAACCTAGGGACTCCTGCACAGTTTCACGAGCAGCAAACAAAACTAGAGGAACTCCCTCATCCCAATCTTTCTCAGATTCCAAACAATATTTACGTAGCATAGACTTCAGTGTCTGATGCCATCTTTCAAGCGCACCCTGAGACTCTGGGTGATAGGCGCTTGATACACGGTGCGTAATTGATAAGGATTTCAACACCTGCTTGAAGAGCTTGGATAGGAAATTGGTACCTTGATCGCTTTGTACCACCTTAGGTAACCCGAATGTCGTGAAGAATTTTATTAAGGCTTTACTCACTATCGGAGCTGTAATCCTTCTCAGAGGAATAGCCTCGGGGTATCTTGTAGCCATACACATTATCGTTAACAAAAACTGGTTACCCGATTTTGTCTTCGGTAACGGTCCGACACAATCAACCACCACATGCTCAAATGGTTCACCTATGACAGGTATAGGACACAGAGGAGCGGGAGGAATAACCTGATTTGGTTTTCCTGTTATCTGACAGGTGTGGCATGTCCGACAGAACTGAGCCACATCTTGTTTTAAACCCGGCCAAAAAAAATGTTGAAGGATCCGATCATACGTCTTTGTAATTCCTAAATGACCAGACCACTGGTGATCATGAGCAAGGGATAACACATTCTGTCGAAAGGCTGTAGGAATCACTATTTGGTAAACAGCATTCCAATCTCCACCTGCATCAACATGGGATTTCCATTTACGCATGAGGAGATTACCATCAATGAAGTAAGCCACATTCTTCTTCTTCACCTCTTCTAACGAGACAACACTAGAAAAACATTTAGCAAGCTTGTTGTCAACCTTTTGGTTAGCAATCAGCTGCTCACGAGTGACTGGTAATTGTATTGCACCAGCAATAACTTCAACGTACTTTGATTCTTTCCTGGGCTGTTTGTCAGAGGTGATTAGCTTCTCAGAGGTATCACACAATCCATCCTCTTGATCATCCTCTTTGAACAGAACAGTGTTCGACAAATCTATCACGTCACCCTCTTGTAGTGCCTGAGCATGAGTGACAGCACAAGCGGGGAACACATGTGGATAACTCTGTGCCAACTCATTCGAGAGAGAGTGGTCACTTTTATCCAATACTTCCAATACGGGTACTACCTTTCCTCCAGCAATATCGTTACCCATTATAAAGGTCACACCTTTCACTGGCAACTTAGGACGTACCCCCACTCTGAATATTCCACTGATTAACTCAGTGTACTTTCACAAAGTGCAATGGCACTGGGACAAAACCCATTTCAATACCCTGCACTAACACACTGGAACCACAGTATGTATCGTCAGATAAGGGCAACACATCAGACAATATAAACGACTGCGCCGCACCAGTATCTCTAAGGATTTTAACCGGACGCTGAGACGCTTCGTCATTCGTTAGGGACACAAACCCCTCGAAAATGAATGGTTCATAACTGCGGTCGGGGACTGGGTCTTTCAAACTACAGTTACCCTGAGGCACCTGTTTTGTTGCAGACCTCACAACCGTACGAATTAGAGCAACACCTGTTGGTGGCTTGGCACGAAGAGGCATCCCTTGTTTTCGTTTAAGTTTGAAGCAATCATTAATCATATGTCCCACTTTATGACAATAGAAACAGGAACGCTCATTCTTCTGGCGTGCTTGATATACTACTGCGGGCCGACTAGGGCTAAAGGTAGGAAACTCAGTGGTTCTACTCTCAGTTTGAGCCGAAAACACACTCTTGTGCGTCAACACAAACTCGTCTGCCAACACAGACGCTTCTGCCAGGGAGGATACTTTCTGTTCGTTTAGGTAAACTACAATGCGTTCGGGTAAGCAATTTTTAAACTCTTCCAACAAGATTAACTCCCGGAGAGAGTTAACTCCTAACCCCGGTGTTACCCAGTGGGCTGTGGGTCGAGGCCGGGTCGGGACAAAGAGCAGGAATCTCAGGACATCCCCACACTGTATAGGAATGATTCTGATTCTGCAAGCTCCTGTTATACTGACCTCCTCTCTACCTCCATACTGCTCTACCCCCGTCCCTCCCTCCATCACCTCTCCCTTCCCCTCTAGCTCTTCTCACCCATCCTCACCTATCTTTCTACCACTCCCTTCCTCCAGTTCCTCCCCACCCCTCTTAGTTCTCATCTCCCATCCTCAAACGTCCCTCCATCCCATCCTCACCCACCCTTTTTCAGCTATTGCTTCCGCCAGCGTGAGGGAGCGCGGGTTGGATCCTGTCCAGACCAGAGTTTCCTCTAATAAAGCTCAGAAATACTCTGACCCTAAGAGTCTGGAGCCATTAAAGACAAACAGAGAATCAACGTCCTGTCCGCCTCGCCCTATTAAGTCATAGAAATATATATTGTATATTATTATTGCATGCATCATGCTTCTGGAAATCAGGTTGCATCCCGAACATAGTGATAAACAATTTAGTTATTTTCCCAACAAAACATAACTTTATTAATTTGTCCATATTATAGTCAATGTTAAATGTATTTATTTAACCAGAAAGTCGAATTGAGTTCAGATGACCTCTTTCCCAAGGGTTGCCGTGGGCATGTCTTGATATCTTAGGTTTGGTTTTGGATTTTCCCCACTAAAAGGAGAGTTGAAAGGGCCCAATGTACTGTACAAATTAAATCATATGCTCTTTTATCACAGGAACAGGGAACCGGACAAGCTGGTGAGTGACCTTACTTCCTGTCTGGTGTGACTCTTCAGAACTCCTGCTCCCAGACCCACCAAAGTGTCAACTGCAAACTCACACAGTCCCTCCAGCTTTAATGTTTCTTTTATTTAACCCTAAAAGTACTATGGTCAATTGACTGAGAAGAGAATAAAATCTGATTCACAGCACCAAAGTGGAGGAGAAAAGAGAGCAGAGGGGTTGGATGAGCCAATTGGGAGGTGGGAATAATTAGGTGATGGTCATGATAGTTTGAGGGTCAGGTTGAGAATTTAGCCAGGACACCAGGGTTAACACCCATATTACTACATGTTGTTTATTTAGCCTGGACACCAGGGTTAACACCCATATTACTACATGTTGTTTATTTAGCCAGGACACCAGGGTTAACACCCATATTACTACATGTTGTTTATTTAGCCAGGACACCAGGGTTAACACCCATATTACTACATGTTGTTTATTTAGCCAGGACACCAGGGTTAACACCCATATTACTACATGTTGTTTATTTAGCCAGGACACCAGGGTTAACACCCATATTACTACATGTTGTTTATTTAGCCAGGACACCAGGGTTAACACCCATATTACTACATGTTGTTTATTTAGCCTGGACACCAGGGTTAACACCCATATTACTACATGTTGTTTATTTAGCCCGGACACCAAGGTTAACACCCATATTACTACATGTTGTTTATTTAGCCAGGACACCAGGGTTAACACCCATATTACTACATGTTGTTTATTTAGCCAGGACACCAGGGTTAACACCCATATTACTACATGTTGTTTATTTAGCCTAGACACCAGGGTTAACACCCATACTACTACATATTGTTTATTTAGCCAGGACACCAGGGTTAACACCCATATTACTACATGCTGTTTATTTAGCCAGGACACCAGGGTTAACACCCATACTTACAGTGACTCGGCTTGACATCTTATTCCTAGGACAACACCGTTTGAAGGGTGTAAGTCCATGACTATCGAGCCACCCCCCTCTAACCTCCCCCACCCTTCCCTCCCTCTTTCCCTCCCTTTCTCTTCCCATTGTCTCAAGGAGAAAGTGAAGGCTGCTTTCTTTCAGAAACAGTCAGACAAGTGTCAACGCCTCCTGTTGATCACATTGCATGTGGAGCACAGCCATGTGGTGAGAAACAGACCAAAATAGTATTCAGTAAAATAAACAACGGCAGCACCCTCTTAATGCTTTAAGATTGCCTGTAATTTAAGTTAAATAGAGAGACGATTGTTATTGTTAAACTATCCTCTAAAGAGGGAAAATAATAATGCTGGGACATCCAAATTCAGGCTCTAGTTATGTAACGAAGTAAAGTAAGACTGTTTGGGTCTGAGGTGTTCCTCCTTTCGCTCCACCACCTTTACACACACACACACACACACACACACACACACACACACACACACACACACACACACACACACACACACACACACACACACACACGCACACACACCGCATTAGTTGAGCCAGTCTGTTTACTTGAAAGATAACATTCTGCATGTTGTGTTGACATGTTGCACTGCCGTTCAACTCAAAATCTAATAAATATATGAGAAAATATCTGAGTTAGGTTTCAATCCCTCAGGGCATTTGAAAGGTTCACCTTGCAGAAAACAGGTCACAGATTCCAGAGCTTATTGCTCCCTGATATTATCTACTCAACAATGAGCTTCATTTCCTGCTATTATGAAAAACAAATTAAAACGCTTCATTGAGCCTTATTATGCAATTTACACAGCCATTAGTTGTTATTAAGGAGTATTTAAGCACAGAAACAATTTCGAATCTGATATTTGTTCACCTTAAAACAAACGAGAGGGGATAATTGATGTTCCACAACATTACACGGTGCTTTTTCAAAAATTACCATGGACTAAAATGTCTTAAATTGTTATTATTGATGCCAGTAAAAAAATGCGCTGATGCATGAGAAAACTGAGGGGAAAGGTAAGACAATAGGCCACATTTGTAAAGAAGGAAAAACATTTCCCTACACTTTGCAGAGTGTGAAAAGCTCTACTGTAATGTTCTGAGTGTTAGCAAGGGCGAGCCGATGTAGGCCTCCTCTCAGGAAAGCCATGCTGCAGGGAGTGGTTACTCTGGTTCCTCTCTTATCAGTGAGTCCCTTCCTCTGCCCGACGGCCTCCCCAGCCACACCCTGGCTGCCACAGTTCACACACACTGGAGGTGAGGGAACAGCGGAGCTTCACACACACACCCATCCAACAGGAATGATTCCACTCCAACATTCACAGCTCTGGAGTATTGACTGTGCCAAACCTGTGAGACAGACAGGCTTCATATGACTGGTAATAGTGATAGAAATACCATAATACAGAGATTATTCTGGTAATACCTGTCCATCTCCTCAACCACAGGAAGCCATCAGATCAGACTTGTCTGTTGGCGGACTACACAAAAAGCCTATCTGTTAACTTGAACATAAAAGTGCTAATTTTGAGTGAGTGGACTATCCTGGTTAAATAAATACAAATGGCATGAAATGAAATTAGGAAGTAAAGGGTGGACATGGTGACTGGGACTTCATGGGGGTGTGAGTTTGTCTCTCGTCATTTAGAACATAGCAGAAAGGAAGGTACAGTAAAACATCTGGTGCAGAGGAAAGCATTTACAGTCCAGATCTGGCTCGCCATTACATTCCTTCACGGAAACACTTAATGACCATGTGCAGAGTGTTTTTTATGGCTTCGAGCTGCTCTTTTATGACCATAGTGTAGGCCTTGTTCAGTGTCACGCAGGAAGACTGGAGGGTGTGGGGGGAGTGGGTCAGGGAGGGGGTGTGACTGGAACAGGGTTTGACATATAGCTTCTGAATCAGCTAGTTCTGAGGGCAGGAAGAAAGCCCATGACGCAGGGACCTGGTCAGCAGGTGCGCTTGATTTATCTCAGAGTCTGCACTTTTGGGACTAATCCATTGGTTCCATCGTGCAGGACAAATTAAGCATCCTGACTGGTTGCATCACTGCCTGGTATTGCAACTGCCCGGGCTCCGACCGCAAGGCACTACAGAGGGTAATGCGTACGGCACTGTACATCACTGGGGCCAAGCTTCCTGCCATCCACAACCTCTATATCTGGCGGGGTCAGAGGAAGGCCCTAAAAATGGTCAAAGACTCCAGCCACCCTTTCATAGACTGTTCTCTCTACTACCACACGACAAGCAGTACCAGAGCACCAAGTCCAGGTCCAGGGCTTCATAACAGCTTCTAACCCCACCCCTCTTTTATGCTGCTGCTACTCTCTGTTTATTATCTATGCTAGTCACTTTACCTACATGTACATATTACTTCAATTACCTCAACTATATGGTTCCCCCCCACATTGACTCTGTACCAGTACCCCCTGTATATAGCCTGCACATTGACTCTGTACCAGTACCCCCTGTATATAGCCTGCACATTGACTCTGTACCAGTACCCCCTGTATATAGCCTGCACATTGACTCTGTACCAGTACCCCCTGTATATAGCCTGCACATTGACTCTGTACCAGTACCCCCTGTATATAGCCTGCACATTGACTCTGTACCAGTACCTCCTGTATATAGCCTCGCTATTGTTATTTTACTGCTGCTGTTTAATTCTTTGTTACTTTTATTTTCTATTTTTTACATATCAATTTTTCACTTAATGCTTATTTTTATTAACTTCTTAAAGCATTGTCGGTTAAGGGCTTGTAAGTCAGTGTTTCACTGTAAGGTCTACCTGTTGTATTCGGCACATGTGACAAATACAATTTGATTTGATTTCAAGCGCAGCTCAAGTTGAAGGGGCTTGGAGACCATGCTTTTTTATTTAGCCCACTAATACCATATTACTTACATCAAAAGATTAGAGGGCAAGGGCCCAGGCAGGTGTTGTAGTGGTACAGGGAAGCAGGAAAGTAGGAAGATAGGGAGAATGATAGGATGGTATGGGAACGACTGAACCCTACACCCCAATGTGATAAATAAACTGTGTGTGTGTCTTTGTTTTTCAACAGGACAATGACCCTGTCACACCCTGATCTGTTTCACCTGTCCTTGTGATTATCTCCACCCCCTCTAGATGTCACCCATCTTCCCCATTATCCCCTGTGTATTTATACTTGTGTTCTTTGTTTGTCCGTTGCCAGATAGTCTTGCCTGCCTGCAGTCCGGTACCATTGCCCCACCTCTGGATTCTTGACCTCTGCCTACCCTGACCCTGAGCCTGCCTGCAGTCCGGTACCATTGCCCCACCTCTGGTTTACTGACCCCTGCCTGCCTTGACTTGTCTATTGCCTGCCACTGTTGGAATATGAAGCCATTGTCAATTCGACATATTAGACGCATCTGGGTCTTACCTTGATTCCTGATAGACCCAATACACCGCCAGGCTGTGTAAGGGCTATTTTACCAAGAAGGAGAGTGATGGAGTGGAGCATCAGATGACTTGGCCTCCACAATCACCCCACCTCAACCAAATTGAGATGGTTTGGGATGAGTCGGACCGCAGGGTGAAGGAAAAGCAGACAACAAGTGCTCAGCATATGTGGGAATTCCTCCAAGACTGTTAGAAAAGCATTCCAGATGAAGCTGGTTGAGAGAATGCCAAGAGTGTACAAAGCTGTCATCAAGGCAAAGGGTGGATATTTGAATAATCTGAAATAGAAAATATACTTAGATTTGTTTAACACATTTCTGGTTACTACATGATTCCATATGTGTTATTTCATGGTTTTGATGCCTTTAATATCATTCTACAATGTAGAAAATAGTAAAAATAAAGAAAAACCCTTGAATGAGTATGCAGTCTAAAACTTTTGACTGGTAGTGTAAGGGATTACAAAAAACGATAACTGTAATCCATTACGTTACCAGCAAAAATATTGTCATCGGATTTATTTTTGAAAAAATATCTGATTACTTAAAATAGCGTGTTTGCGAAAATAAATCTTTGACACTTTGATGACATTGAAATCAGAATTGAAAAAAGGCGTAAGTTTAAGTTTGTTCCACCTGAGCGAGTCTGACAACAAGTCAGTGACCGCTAAAATGACACACCAAATGTGTTTGATCGATCGCGGAAAAACGCAGAAGAAACTTTTGTAGGCTACAGTCCAATGTATGTCTTCCAGTGGTGCGACTGCTGTCGGCATCCAAAGATTATACAATTTGAATAAACGCTTGGAGGTAAGGATGACAGTAGGGGGGTAGTCTACGGCGATACGGATATCACTTATTGATATCTACATGGCGCATTGATATGACTCACACTGCTGCTCTATCATTTGTCTATTTGCGATTTACGGATTGTAGTTGTTGTGGATGGCTGTTCACACATCCAAATGTGTATTTGAACCCAATAATGGTTGAATTCAATAAGTGTTTATGCTACCTATCAAACATTGTTTTTGAAACCAGTGAATAGGCAGTGAAAAATGTGCTCTTGCAACAGCTGCATACTGCGGATCCCAGTTTATGGAATCAAAATTGGGCTTTTATTTCTCAATCTAATTCATGCTGATAAAAAAATAAAATCTATAGGCCTAATGGACATATGCTCAAACTCGCACACGTTTGATAAACTTAAAGGGGTAATCTGTAGTTGCTACATCTATTTTTTTTACTTAAAAATTATATATATATATATATACACTACCATTCAAAAGTTTGGGGTCACTTCGAAATGTTCTTGTTTTTGAAAGAAAAGCACATGTTTTGTCCACTAAAATAACATCAAATTGATCAGAAATACAGTGTAGATATTGTTGATGTTGTAAATGACTATTGTAAGCAGGAAACGGCAGATTTTTAATGGAATATCTACATAGGCGACAGATGCCCATTATCAGCAACCATCACTCCTGTGTTCCAATGACATGTTGTGTTAGCTAATCCAAGTTTATCATTTTAAAAGGCTAATTGAGTATTAGAAACATTGTTGAAATTATGTTAGCACCACTGAAAACTGTTGAAATTATTAAAGAAGCAATACAATTGGCCAGAATGCCAGCATCCCGGAGACACCTCTTCACTGTTGACGTTGAGACTGGTGTTTTGCGGGTACTATTTAATGAAGCTGCCAGTTGAGGACTTGTGAGGCGTCTGTTTCTCAAACCAGACACTCTAATGTGCTTGTCCTCTTGCTCAGTTGTGCACCGGGGCCTCCCACTCCTCTTTCTATTCTGGTTAGAGCCAGTTTACGCTGTTCTGTGAGGGGAGTAGTACAAAGAGTTGTACGAGATCTTCAGTTTCTTGGCAATTTCTTGCATGGAATTGCCTTAATTTCTCAGAAAAAGAATAGACTGACGAGTTTCAGAAGAAAGGTCTTTGTTCTGGCCATTTTGAGCCTGCAATCGAACCCACAAATGCTGATGCTCCAGATACTCAACTAGTGTAAAGAAGGCCAGTTTTATTGCTTCTTTAATCAGAACAACAGTTTTCAGCTGTGCTAACATAATTGCAAATAGGTTTTCTAATGATAAATTAGCTTTTTAAAATGATAAACTTGGATTAGCTAACACCACGTGTCATTGGAACACAGGAGTGATGGTTTCTGATAACGGGCCTCTGTAGATATTCCATAAAAAATCTGCCGTTTCCAGCCACCAATAGTCATTACAACATTAACAATGTCCACACTGTATTTCTGATCAATTTGATGTAATTTTAGTGGACAAAAAATGTGTTTTTCTTTCAAAAGCAAGGACATTTCAAAGTGACCCCAAACTTTTGAATGGTAGTGTATATACAGTGGAAGTCAGAAGTTTACATACACTTAGGTCGGAGTCATTAAAACTAGTTTTTCAGCCACTCCACAAATTTCTTGTTCACAAACTATAGTTTTGGCAAGTCGGTTAGGACATCTACTTTGTGCATGACACAAGTCATTTTTCCAGCAATTGTTTACAGACAGATTATTTCACTTATCATTCACTGTATCACGATTCCAGTGGGTCAGAGATTTTCATACATTTTGTTGACTGTGCCTTTAAACAGCTTGGAAAATTCCAGAAAAGTATTTCATGGCTTTAGAAGCTTCTGATGGGCTAATTTAAATAATTTGAGTCAATTGGAGGTGTACCTGTTGATGTATTTCAAGGCCTACCTTCAAACTCAGTGCCTCTTTGCTTGACATCATGGGAAAATCAAAAGAAATCTGGCTGATTCACTGCTGAACAATTAATCAAATGGCCACATGTTACATTGACCCCCCCCTCACACACACTGCTGCTACTTACTTTCGTTTATTTAGCAAATATTTTCTTAACTCTTTATTGAACTCACTGTTGGTTAAGGGCTTGTCAGTAAGCATTTGACGGTAAGGTCTACTACACCTGTTGTATTCGGAGCATGTGACAAATCAAACTTGATTTGTTTTGCTTTGAGTAGGGCAGCTAACAGTGGTGGAAAAAGTAACCAATTGTCGTACGTGAGTAAAAGTAAAGATACCTTAATAGAAAATCAGCCAAGACCACAGAAACAAAATTGGAGACCTCCACAAGTCTGGCTCATCCTTGGGAGCAATTTACAAATGCCTGAAGGTGCAACGTTCATCTGTAAAAACAATAGTACGCAAGTATAAACACCATGGGACCACGCAGCCATCATACTGCTCAGGAAGCAGATGCATTCTGTCTCCTGGAGGTGAACATACTTTGGTGCGAAAGGTGCAAATCAATCCCAGAAAAACAGCAAAGGACCTTGTGAAGATGCAGGAGGAAACAGGTACAAAAGTATCTATATCCACAGTAAAACGAGTCCTATATCGACATAACCTGAAAGGCCGCTCAGCAAGGAAGAAGCCACTGCTCCAAAACCGCCATAAAAAAGACAGATTACGGTTTGCAACTGCACATGGGTACAACAAAGATCGTATTTTTTGGAGAAATGTCCTCTGGTCTGATGAAACAAAAATAGAACTGTTTGGCCATAATGACCATTGTTATGTTTGGAGGAAAAAGGGGGAGGCTTGCAAGCCAAAGAACACCATCCCAACCGTAAAGCAAGGGGGTGGCAGCATCATGTTGTGGGGGTGCTTTGCTGCAGGAGGGACTGCAGGAGGCACTTCACAAAATAGATTGCATCATGAGTATGGAAAATGATGTGGATATATTGAAGCAACATCTCAAGGCATCAGTCAGGAAGTTAAAGCTTGGTCACAAATGGGTCTTCCAAAGGGACAATGACCCCAAGCATACTTCCAAAGTAGTGGCAAAATGGCTTAAGGACAATACAAAGCCCTGACCTCAAACCTTAGAAAATTTGTGGGCAGAACTGTAAAAGCGTGTGCGAGTAAGGAGGCCTACAAACCTGACTCAGTTACACCAGCTCTGTCAGGAGGATTTTGCCAAAATACACCCAATATATTGTGGGAAGCTTGTGGAAGGCTACCCAAAAAGTTTGACCCAAGTTAAACAATTTATTAAAGGCAATGCTACCAAATACTAATTGAGTGAATGTAAACTTCTGACCCACTGGGAATGTGATGAAAGAAATTAAATTTAAATAAATCATTCTCTCTACTATTATTCTGACATTTCACATTCTTAAAATAAAGTGGTGATCCTAACTGACCTAAGACAGGGAATTTTTCCTAAGATTAAATGTCAGGGATTGTGAAAAACTGAGTTTAAATGAATTTGGCTAAGGTGTATGTAAACATCCGACTTCAACTGTATACATATCCATTAATTCTGAAAGAATATAATTTATAAATGTTCAACTGTCACACTCCATGAGAACCCAAAATATAAGCTTGTTTTTCTCCAATGTTTGTAAACATTGTAAATGTAAACAAACACTGTATAGCCTGATAACATGGTTAAAACAATACTTTTGATATCATGGACGGTCAGTCCTTACATCCATAGCTCTGTCTATTCATCTGAGAGGGGTTACATTTCTCAAGGCCCATCCCTCAGCTTTTTACCAAAATAGAGGCGGGTGACCATTTTGTTATTGTTTCATCTGTGGATTTGCCCTTTAAGTAGCTGCATATTATCAAGATATCTAAATGTCACCAACAAAAAGGTAAACAATAGGCCTACAGCAAATGCAGCATATGGCATTCATTTTTCACATGTAAATAGCCCTTTACAGTAGTGCTTAAAGCATGCCATTCCATGAGTGCAGCATTTCTTTTTCAACTCAAATCATTGAGCCCAATCAGTCCACCATGACGACAAAATCATAAAACAATAGAGTAAGGCGCTACAGAGGGGAGTGTGTACTGCCCAGTACATCACTGGGGCCAAGCTTCCTGACATCCAGGACCTATATACTAGGCGGTGTCAGAGGAATGCCCCAAAAATTGTCAAAGACTCCAGTCACCTAAGTCATAGACTGTTCTCTCTGCTACCGCATGGCAAGCGGTACCGGAGCATCAAGTCTAGGTCCAAAAGGGTCCTTAACAGCTTCTATCCCCAAGCCATAAGACTGCTGAACAATGAATCAAATGGCCACATGTTACATTGACCCCCCCCTCACACACACTGCTGCTACTTACTTTCGTTTATTTAGTAAATATTTTCTTAACTCTTTATTGAACTCACTGTTGGTTAAGGGCTTGTCAGTAAGCATTTGACGGTAAGGTCTACTACACCTGTTGTATTCGGAGCATGTGACAAATCAAACTGGATTTGTTTTGCTTTGAGTAGGGCAGCTAACAGTGGTGGAAAAAGTAACCAATTGTCGTACTTGAGTAAAAGTAAAGATACCTTAATAGAAAATTACTCAAGTAAAGGTGAAAGTCACCCAGTAAAGTATTACTTGAGCAAAAGTATATTTGTTTTATATACTTTAGTGTCAAAAGTAAATGTAATTTCTAAAATATACTTAAGTATTGAAAGTAAAAGTAAAAGTATAAATAATTTCAAATTCCCTATATTAAACAAACCTTTTCTAGTTTTTATCTATTTACGGATAGCCAGGGGCACACTCCAACACATAATTTACAAACTAAGCATTTGTGTTTAGTGAGTGTGCCAGATCAGAGGCAGTAGCAGTGTCCAGGGGTGTTCTCTTGATAAGTGCGTGAATTGGACCATTTTCCTGTCCTGCTTGCCATGCAAAATGTACTTTTGCGTGTCAGGGAAAATGTATGGAGTAAAAAGTACATTATTCTTTAGGAAAGTAGTGAAGTAAAAGTAAAAGTTGTCAAATAAATAAATAGTAAAGTAAAGTACAGATACCCCAAAAAACGACTTAAGTAGTACTTTAAAGTATACTTTACACCACAGCTGGCTATTAAGTCCTATGTTTTGGGTTATGTTCAGGTAAAACAATTTGGTTAATCTATACTTCCATATTTCCAAGTACTATTCTTGAAGATCAAGGGGTAAATCATTTATTGGAATGACTGGAATTCTGATAGACTTTAGTTTTTAATGTAAAGATATCATTTAATCTTATGTAGTAGAAAGCGATGGGTTATAAGAAGCCTACATAACGAACTCATAAAGTAAAATGTAACATCCATATATGGCCAGCTATGTAAACTTTAACATTGATTTATCCTGCAATAGATGTTGTTCAATTGGTAACATACATTTTTGTCTTCTTCTAACGCCCCTTAAAGGGAAAGTAATCTAAAAGTAACTGAATGTAATCAGATCACATTACTGAGTTTGGGTAATCCAAAAGATACATTACTGATTACAATTCTGGACAGGTAACTAGTAACTGTAACAGATTACTTTTAGAAAGTAACCTGCCCAACCCTGTGTGTGTATGTGTGTACCCCTGTCCATGGGAACAGTGAGGCCTTAACCTCTGGTGCCACACAGACCTGTCTGACGTCACTATGATGGAAACATTGACATGGGCACTGGGCAAACGGCCATTTTGCCTGGAGAAGGGATGTCACAGAAAGTGCCACCATTGACATGGCAAGGCCCTAGCCGGTCGTTCAGTCATTTACACATGTATTAGGAAGTAAAACTTGGTTAGGTGTAGTATTGAAATGTTTCATCCCAACGTTTACAGCAGAGTAGTATGGAGCTTTACAAAGCCAAATCAATATTATTTATATTCCCTGCTGCTTATTTAGTTGCAAAAATGTTCATGTTGCTCCTCCATTAAATGAATAATAAATTATTTAAAATGTTGGTGCAGGACCAGGTTTTCTGTAGACAAACATGCAGTGAGAGAACATGCATACAGAGAGAATTTGTTTGCATATTTCATTACAGTGTGGCGCACAATTGGCCCAGCGTCGTCCGGGTTTGGCCGGTGTAGGCCGTCATTGTAAATAAGAATTTGTTCTTAAAACTGACTTGCCTAGTAAAATAAAAGTTACTTTTTTTTTAAATCTCTGAAACAATTAACTGTGAGCCATTTTCAGTTTCACCTCCATTATCCATACCTGTCAGATAGATACCTGGGTGACCTGGAGCCGCTGTGTGTGTGTGTGTGTATATGTTTGTGTGTGTACCTGTGGGCGTGCCTGCGCATGTGAGTGTTTCCTCCCCTCATATGACTGTGCCCTCACCTCCATCCATCCAATAACCAGGAAAGGGCTTAACAGGGGAAACCTTTCCAGAGAGATCACTCCTTACTGGGTCATCTCTGACCAATGCCCCCTCTCCTCCCTCCCTCTATTAACCTGTTATTGTTCTGAGGAGGGCAGGTTCTCCTGGGCTAGAACTGTCCGCTTGTCTCTTCTCCTAACACAGTCACCAACACCATTGAAACCAGCCCCAGATAAGACAAGACATTTCAACAGCTGGTAATGAGAACGTGTTATACTGTTTCTTCTGTTCTGTAAGTAGCCTCGATCCCAAGACCACCTGAGCCAGTTCTGTGCCCAGCTTAAAATCCCACCACTAGGACCCTGTCCATTATGCATATCAGGCTTTTCCTTGTGTTTCTCAGGAATATTCATGAGCCTTAGAACACCAGCCTCAATTCTAGCTAACAGTGAGAGGCTGTTGAACCGGAGTTTGTTTCACCACTGAATTCAGGGGGTTTGGGGCGTAGGCAGTGAGATCAGGTTGGTGAAAAGTGAAAGTGTGTGTCTGAACAGTAAAGTAGATGGTGTAATGAACACACTCGATTCTGATTGTAGTGCAGCCGCTCTAGTTTGTTATTCTCCGTTTCTACACTGAACATGAGGGCAGGAACCTATTGCATGAGGAAATAGTGAGTGGACATGTTATTTGCCCCCAACACCCGAGGCAGTGTAAATGCCATAACTGCTGATAAGCTAGGACAGAAACGCAACTTAAATATTCTTCCTCTGAAAATAGTATTCAAACCTGTTACCCAATGTCTGAAGCCATCTAGGAAATTAATTTACCACTTTTGATGAGAGGGAAAAAAACTGTTCAATATCATGTTAGTGTTTAATTGTTGCTTTATTCAAGGTGAACACATTTATACAAACAAATACATAAATATGAGCACCCCTCCCCCTCACACAGAGTAAACAGGGGGACAACTGACATTCCAATGTGATAACAGCATAACAATATTAGTTAACGCTTCCTTCGAAGCAATATCAACATGTCACTTCTTTAAGTATCATAATAAACCTCATACAAAAAGCTGATGCAAGTTCTAAGGTCAGAAAACAGACCAATAAAGTGCCTTTATTTGACTGTCTAATCAACATGGAAGTCCATGGGTGCGTTCCAGGTACACAAACTCTGCACAAGTCTGAGATCTGATCAGATCTTTACATCTGCGGAACTATTTCATGTCTTAGGAACCACATCAACATGATATAACAATCCTATAAACTGCAAGGACCTAAGTAGAATGAGTATCTGGAACACACCCAAAGTTTTAGGTAGATAGCGAAGGAGGGCTAAATCTACAGATCCAGCCCTACTTCACCATCTATCTAAAATTTTGGGTGCGTTCCAGATACCCTCATTCTACTTAGGTCCTTGCACCCAGTCTTAGGCTGGTACTAGGACTGGATCTGACAGATGCCTGACACTTGGAGTACAGGGTCCAGATCAGACAGCTAGCCAAGCCAGGAAAGAATATTCAGGGTATGCTGAGCCAACCAGCATGTCAAATCAACAGAATTACACAAGACAACCACACTGCCTGACAGCTGTTTTTTTACCCCTACCTCCCACCTAACCCAAATGACAGTCACATTAAATAGCCCAACTGCTGTAGATGATCATTTATCGCTGATGAAACAATAAGGTTGTTACATATCGTTTAAAAAACATCCATCTCTGTATTCTCTTCTCAGTGAATCATCAAGCTTATGCTAAACTCGTCTATCTAGACCCTCTCGACTTCCATTGAGCAACATGGAGACAGAATACTGACTGATTGTAAGACTAACTTTGAGGTCACACTAACAAGTGACTGACTGCAACTTGATTGTCCTTTGTGTTTTCCACATATAATCTCATTGTCAACACAGGCTTTGGTAAACCGATCATTTCAATGTGTTTTCATGCTTCAAACTGATTGAAAAGCAGGCTACATACATTTGTAACACTTAAGAGTGTAGACAGAACACAATACATTTGACTTCTGACACTTCAACAGTGTTTTGATTGTTTTGTCTCTGAGAACCCCTGTGTGCCTCATGGTATAGAATAACACTTCCTTTAAACATACATTAGTGTCCACTGTCCTGTGATGCTGTGCCAGCCAGGATAGTTGCCATCCAAAGTCCATGAAAATCTATTCCATCAGTTCCAGTGAGGACAGCGTGACAACAGCCCTGAACAGACTTAGTCCCATTCCATATGACTAATACAACTCAGCCACCAGACAGGCAGGCAAGCAGCGGACCCATCACTGAGGGCTCCACGAGACACTGAGCATTGTGGGTACTGTAGTACATCATGCTACAGTCAACACCACGTGTCCTGCTCATGGTTAACACCACAACAGGTGAGTCCCCATCCACCACCATTGTTAGCTTAAGTCCTTGTGTAGCTCCAACAAGATGGCGGTTGTGTGCGCGACTATTCAGATCATCTCTTCTTCTGTTGTGCTTTCTGTGTCTTCTTCCGTTTGTTGATCATGGCGTGGAGCTTCTCCAGACCTTCCTGTAGCCCCTCCCCTATGATAGCGCAGGCGGGCTGCAGGTGCCAGGGCGTTCCATTACCCAGCTCCCCTAGCGCCAGAGAGCGCTCCATCTCGTGAAGCGGCAGAGAGTTCCTCAGGTCCTGCTTGTTGGCCACCACTAGAACCGGCACCCCCTGGTTCTCCGCTAACCTCGTGATCTTATGGAGCTCCGTCTTGGCTTCCTCTAGGCGCTCGATGTCGACGGAATCCACCACGAACACAATGCCGTCAGCACACCGCGTGTACGAGCGCCACAGGGGGCGGAGCTTCTCCTGACCACCCACGTCCCAGAAGTGGAACGCCGCTTTCCGCCAGGACTTTCCGCCCGCGCTCAGGGACACTTTGATCTTCTCCGTGTTGAATCCTTTAGTGGGGACCGTGTTCACAAACTCATTGAAGCGAAGGCGGTAGAGGACAGTGGTCTTCCCGGCGCAGTCCAGACCCAGGATGACAATATGGAGGGCCTGGAAGGAAGGAAGGCTGGGGAAGATCTGGTCTGATAATCCATTCCCCATCTTGTTATTCACGTTGAGGGAGACAGGGGAGTGTCGAGCTGGTGCTGCGTCAACAAATAATCACAAGGCTTCTCATTCCCTTCAGAGGGGGCTGTGCTGCAGCATTCACCTGGAAATAAAGGAGAGGATACAATGTAAGCAGCTGTGAAAAGCACTCAACAACCAAAAAGAACAGCAGTCTACTGCTTTATAATTGGAGGGGCTTTAAACTGTAAGTGAATATAGCCCCGGCCTATAGTCTCTTAATTCTCTTTCTCATTGTAAGTGAATATACTCACTCTCTACCCCTCTTTCTTACGGATTCACATCTAATATTTCGGGACGTAGGAGATGAATAAGAGGAGACTATTTGCACATGTAGCGTATTGATTAGCGCTCGGAGCTCGGTGGATTTCATACGCTAATTCTCATTCATACCCAGTAGGCTATCGACATTGAATGACAAGTACGCCGGCGCGCTCCCAACCAAAATCCGATTTGAACTGTCTTCGGGGTTGATAATCATTGCCGTTAGCACAAAAGCATGGAATGGCATTATTCTGCCAAATCCTAAATTGAGAGAATTATCTAGGCTACACAAGACTGACTTGCTGGCCATCAAGAAGCTGTTACACGGCAGCATCAGCCTACTACCACTAATGGTAAAACAAATGACTTGACAAGCAGACAGGTGTTATGCCAACAAGTGCTATGAAAAAAAAACTATGAATCGAATGCTCTGATATATTAGTAGGCTATTGCTAGTTTGCTACTCAATCATCTTGCACTCAATAACAGGCAGTCTAGGTAGACAAGCCGTCATGAAAAACTGCCGACGATGGGTTGGGTATAGGCTAATTTATTCCACATATTGTACTGTGCATAATCTCCTTGCATGGAAAAAAATATATATCATTTGTAGACTGCACACCTACCTTTGTGATGTAGGCATATGGACTTTCCAAAACATGAAAGCGAAATCGTTGCAGGGTTTCCTGTATGATCTCCTCTCTCTTGCTCACTATCACGACCACACGACTACTGAAAGATAAAAGTAGACGGACTCCCTCTCTATTCCATTCCCGCACCCCAGGTTCAACCCAGAATGTTTCTAGCGCGAGCTCTGGGTGGTTAACGTCCCAGCGCGCTCCGTTTTCTCCTTGTCCGATTGGTGGAACATTTTCTCCTTGTACGATTGGTGGAGAGCCGTGCCTGTCTCTTATCTGGAACTCATCTATAGGCCACACGTGTGGCTGGTGATAGATTTAGCTCATTTTTCACTTTCAAGATTCTTTGATTGCAACAAACGTCACGAATATGAAGAATATGAAGATCTAGATATATATATTTTGAAAGATATTTATATTTTTAAATAAAGATAGGGCCAATGTATGACGATTTTTAAAAATAATTTTATAATTAGATCCGAATATCTGTGCAATGTGAGAAAAAAAGCAATCATGCAAGATCATAGAGCAGGGTGATTTCCTTTATTTAAGGAGGCGAGGACCATCAATAACACATTTACTGTGGTTTGGGTAGTCTCTCAGATCTGGTCTGATCTCTTAGCGGTTTCAATAGTTCTATCTGAAATTAGGCTCCTCAGACGCAGACACTGGAATGGCGGGAAATTGACATTTGAAATGAGAATGCAGTGAAATCCCACAGGTCACACAATGGTTGAGTCAACATTGTTTCCACGTAATTTGACATTGAACCAACTTGGAATAGATGTTGAATTGACGTATGTGTCCAGTAGGATGGTGCACTCAATTTACTAGTGAAACTGATATCCCCCATTGGAAAGCCTATGTCCCTCTTTCAATATCGTAAAGTGATCAAAAGGGATTTTTTCAAGTTCTAGAATATTGCCAGATATGAATTACAAGTTAATTTGACAGGCTATCCACACTAGGGGTCGCCTGATATGAAAATGGGGTCATAGGAGAATTTTAAAAATCTGGAGAAAAAAAATACATATATTATAATATTGTCCTTATATCTCAAAATCATTGTAATGTGGTTAACCTTAAAACTCTTTATTACAATGATCAAAATCTAAAAGATAAAATTCAGCTACAGTGCACCCACAGATCATGGAAAAAAGGTCGCACTTGACCGAGGCACTTAGCCATTCCCATGGTGAATGTCTAGGTCCGCTACGCTACGAAACCATACACTATTACAGAGACTGATATTACCGCCTGCAATTGACATGGTGAAAACAATTTCCAATGTCAGATAACGCTGTTAAACAAAGAATTTATGCAATCAAGAGGAAACTCCCCAGCTTACAGTGCATTCGGAAAGTAATGAGACCCCTTCACTTTTTCCACATTTTGTTACATTACAGACTTATTCTAAAATTGATTACACTGTTTTTTCCCTCAGCAGTCTACACACAATACCCTATAATGTCAAAGCAAAAAAACGTTTTTTTTTTTTTATTCTTGCAAATTAAAATAAATAAACTGAAATATCATATTTACATAAGTATTCAGACCCTTTACACAGTACTTTGTTGAAGCACCTTTGGCAGCGATTACAGCCTCAAGTCTTCTTGGATATGACCCTACAAGCTTGGCACACCTGTATTTGGGGAGTTTCTCCCATTCTTCTCTGCAGATCCTCTCAAGCTCTGTCAGGCTGGATGGGGAGCGTCACTGTACAGCTATTTCCAGGTCTCTCCAGAGATGTTCGATCAGGTTCAAGTCCGGGCTCTGGTTGGTCCACTCAATGACATTCAAAGACTTGTCCCGAAGCCACTCTTGCATTGTCTTGGCTGTGTGCTTAGGGTCGTTGTCGTGCTGGAAGGTCAACCTTTGCCCCAGTCTGAGGTCCAGAGCGCTCTGGAGCAGGTTTTCATTAAGGATCTCTCTGTACTTTGCTCCGTTCATCTTTGCCTCGATCCTGACGAGTCTCCTTGTCCCTGCTGCTGAAAATCACCCCCACAGCATGACGCTTCCACCACCATGCTTCACCGTAGGGATGGTGACAGGTTTCCTCCAGACGTGATGCTTGGCATTCAGGCCAAAGAGTTCAAATCATGTCCAATCAATTGAATTTACCACAGGCGGATTCCAATCCAGTTATAGAAACATCTCAAGGATGATCAATGGAAACAGGATGCACCTGAGCTCAATATAGAGGTTTATAGCATAGCGTCTGAATACTTATGTAAATTAGGTGTTTCTGTTTTCTGTTTTTAATACATTTCCAAACATTTCTAAAAACCTGTTTTCACTTATGTCATTATGGGGTATTGTGTGTAGATTGCTGAGGAAATTGTTTTACTGAATCAATTTTAGAATAAGGCTGAAGGCACTGCAGCAAGTAACTTAGATTGGAAACTACATCAAACCACATCCATTGCGATCACGCCTGTTCACAAAACTATGTGGAGATATGGGGTCTGAGCATGACAATGTCTTATTTCACACAGAGGCTTGGTGGTTATCGAGGGGGGTTTTCGCATTGAGAGAGGAAATGTTGTCATTCACAATGGGTTTAATGTGTGTCCTTGCCTATTTAAGAGACATTTTGGTAAACTGAACGCAAGCATACAGGGGAAATAGAAAAACCTTCTACAGATGAGAGACCAAATCAGTGGATTCAGAGGAAAGAGCTCTTTAGAGCAACGAACCGGAGCAACTCTTTTTTAGGGACTTTTTCCTAGCCACTGTGCTTCTATACCTGCATTGCTTGCTGTTTGGGGTTTTAGGCTGGGTTTCTGTACAGTACTTTGTGACATCAGTTGATGTAAGAAGGCTTTATAAATACATTTAATTGATTGATTTAGAGTCTTTCAAAAGCAAACCATGCTCTCATCTGCATTAAAACCAAATATCGACCCAGGTTGGATGTGTCAGCAGGGATGAGCACAGTCTGAGCTTGACCACTGTTGACCAAGCCCCCCTGACTATGAGATGCTCCGACGAGACATTCATCTAGCACACCCATCTCATTAGTGATGGTGATGTTAGAGACATTATATGTCAGACTAATTTGCAATTGACTGTCATAGCCTCCCATTAAAGGTATGTTATGGTGAGTTGAGAAGACAATCAGAAATACTGTTAGAATGTTTTTCAATTGTCTGCCACAGAGTCAAATAAGAAAAGTTAACATTGGCTGTTTTTTTCACACGGTTGGGGTCACAAGAATATTCAGATATCAAAACGGTGTTGTGGGCCAAAAAATGTTGGGATCCCCTGGGTTAGACTTTTAGCCTCGTAATTACCAGACTGATGATCAAATCCTTCACATAAGCTCGCGAGGCGAGGCTGGATTGGAGAACAACTTCAGAAATGTGAAGTTAGAAAAAAAGCTCTCAGCAGGCTTTACACATTTTATATCATAAAAAAAAGCAAATAGCAACATTCATTTCCAGACAGTTATAGAAGTCCAAATGTAAAGACCTGCATTCAAATCAACCTAATATATCATATATTTTCGGGTTTCATCTTTGTAACGAGAAAAAAATAAAATAATAAAATAAACAACAAAGATGTCCAAGCAGTGCACATCAGACGATGTCCCGTGTGCTCAGCTGGTAGAGCATGGTGCTTGCAATGCCATGGTTGTGGGTTTGATTCCCACAGGGGACCAGCAAGAAAAAATAAAATAATGTACGCACTCGCTACAGTATGTTGCTTTGGATAAGAGCATCTGCTAAATGACTCAAATGTCAAATCAAATGACACATAGCAGGCCTAAAAGTAAAGCAAACAAACACTAGTCCACGAATTACTAGTTAACCCTCATTTCACACTAGTATCTGTAAACCCTTGGCTGAATACAGAGTGAATGTTATAAATGTCTAAACTGTGTTATTACAGTGTTATAACTGTTGGGATTCATTTATGCTAAATCTGCAGTGTCTTCATGGTCCTGGCCACGGTGTGTGAGTCCCAGCGTGCCGTGTCCCAGCCCAGGAACCACCCTGTGAAGGTGGGGGGTTCATGACCCTGCTTCACCATCACTATGGCGGTCCTCTTATCCCGAACCCCCGGATCCGTCTCTATGTATGTCTTGGCTGTAAGGAAGGGAGCACATAGACACTGTCAATCAATGGGATTAACCATAGTGTATTTTTTATTTTATTTTTATTTTACCTTTATTTAACCAGGCAAGTCAGTTAAGAACAAATTCTTATTTTCAATGACGGCCTAGGAACAGTGGGTTAACTGCCTGTTCAGGGGCAGAACGACAGATTTGTACCTTGTCAGCTCTGGGAAGTGCTGGGAGTGGGAACACACTCTTTTCTGAGTGTACAAAACAGACAGGAACACTTTCCTAATATTGAGTTGCCCTCCCCTTTGCCCTCAGAACAGCCTCGGTTCGTAGGGGCATGGACTGTACAAGGAGTCAAAAGCTTTCCACAGGGATGCTGGCTCTTGTTGACTCCAATGCTTCCCACAGTTGTATCAAGTTGGCTGGATGTCCTTTGGGTGGTGGACCATTCTCGATACACACAGGAAACTGTTGAGTGTGAAAAACCCAGCAGCATTGCAGTTCTCGACACAAACCAATGTGCCAACCTACTACTATATCAAGTTCAAAGGCACTTAAATCTTATGTCTTGCCACTCTGAATGGCACACATACACAATCCATATCTCAATGCTCATCTCCACTGATTGAAGAAGATTTAACAAGTGATATCAATAAGGGATCATAGCTTTCACCTGGATTTACTTGATCAGTCTTTGTCATGGAAAGAGCATTAATGTTTTGTACACTCAGTGTATATTAAAAGGGAAATACTGATATATATATATACACTACCGTTCAAAAGTTTGGGGTCACTTAGAAATATCCTTGCTTTTGAAAGCAAAACACGTTTTTTTGTCCATTAAAATAACATCAAATTGATCAGAAATATAGTGTAGACATTGTTAATGTTGTAAATGACTATTGTAGCTGGAAACGGCTGATTTTTAATGGAATATCTACATAGGCAAACAGAGGCCCATTATCAGCAACCATCACTCCTGTGTTCCAATGACACATTGTGTTAGCTAATCCAAGATTATCATTTGAAAAGGCTAATTTATCATTAGAAAACCCTTTTGCAATTATGTTAGCACAGCTGAAAACCGTTGTTCTGTTTAAAGAAGCAATAAAACTGGCCTTCTTTAGACTAGTTGAGTATCTGGAGCATCAGCATTTGTGGGTTCGATTGCAGGCCCAAAATGGCCAGAAACAAATAACTTTCTTCTGAAACTCGTCAGTCTATTCTTGTTCTGAGAAATGAAGGCTATTCCATGTGAGAAATTGCCAAGAAACTGAAGATCTTGTACAACGCTGTGTACTACTCCCTTCACAGAACAGAACTGGCTCTAACCAGAATAGAAAGAGGAGCAGGAAGCCCCGGTTCACAACTGAGCAAGAGGACAAGTACATTAGAGTGTCTAGTTTGAGAAACAGATGCCTCACAAGTCCTCAACTGGCAGCGTCATTAAATAGTACCCGCAAAACACCAGTCTCAACGTCAACAGTGAAGAGGCGACATATTAAACTACACATTAAACTTACTATACAAAAAATTAACTACCATATACACACATAAGACAAAGACCAAAACTCACCAGATTTTACAGATTCAGTTTTCTCAACTTCATTGGCATCTTTGCCAATCCAGATAAACACCTATCACAAAACATTAACATCAATATAATTCAACCTCCATAGAGGTAAAAATGGGCTGAACATTTTAATTTGGGGAAGGGTAACAAGCTCCATACCTGATCCCAGACGTCCAACAGCATCACGTCATCCTCTGCCAGGTCCTCCTGACTGAACTCTCCTGGAACCTCCTCAATCTGTAGACAGCATTTATAATCTATCTAGCTAGCTATCTATTTGCGTGTGTGTGTGTGTTTGTGTGTTTGTGTGTGAGCGTGCGTGTGTGTGTGTGGGTGAGCATGTGTGTGTGGTACTCACCATGAACCTGCCAGTCTTGTTGGAGCAGGCGAACAGGCGAGGTTGTTGAGTGCGGCTACTCTCCAGTCTCTCTGATGTCTGGTACTCCTTCTTCCCCCCTAACGCTGCCCAGAGGTCCGCTACAACCAAACATAACACATCTGCTTGAGTTTCTGTGCATCTTGAACTGGTGATATTCATTTTAGGACTAAAATCCTCAATCTGCCTCAAAACTTTGCTTGTCTCAGTGTGCCCCCTGGTGACTCTCCTGAGTACTACATCACACATCATTATCATGGTGCCATATCAGGGCCCATATTCATAAAGCTTCTCAGAGCAGCAGTTCTGATCCAATAGCAGGACCCTGTCCATATACTCTTACTTATTATGAGTTAAAAGGAAAACTGGTACTGGATTAGTACTCCTCCCCTGAGACGCTTTCTGAATATGGGCCCAGGCCAAGGAATCTGTGTTCTCACCTGGTTCCTGTCCCTCTACGATGCGTTGTGTCTGACACTTCAGCACCTGACTCAGGTACCGGGCTCCCCGCTCCTCGTCCTCGATGGCGCCCTTACCCACCCATAGGTAGCTCTGCCCTGCGGGCATCTTCAGCAGGTAGGCATCGTTAGAGTTCAGGCTGCTAGCCTCCGCCTCCACCTACCACAACACACAACAGACAAGGCAACTGGGATCTAGTGGCGAGAATAAAAGCTGAGGAAATGCTGACCTCCATCTAGATGACAGGAAACGACAAACGAGCATCATAAATGTAATTTAGCATGATCGGTGAATAAACCCTTTTCAGAAAAATGTGTGTAAACTCCATTTATGTGTGTTTACCTTCCATCACTGCCAATGAAACAGCCAGAGGTGTGTGTCTGTGTGGGAGAACATTCTAACCTCTGCGATGCGTGTGATGGTGCCCAGGTTACATCGGACCTGGAACAGGCGTGTGGGGGCCGCAGGTGCCTGGCCTCTGATGCGTGAGGTACCACTCTTGTACACGATGAGGGGCTTGTCTTTGAACAGACTCAGAAGATGGGCAGGCTCTTTACCTTGGGACACTCTCACCTAGGAAACCAAAATAGATTATTAACGCATATGCAATTTGGTACAGGAGGTCATGGATAGCGAAGCCATTGCTGGAGGGCAAGGTAGAGACCTATGTTGTACAGACAGTCATTAGGGGGCACTATAACACATATACAGTGGGAGATTCTCATTTGGCCAAAAAGAACGTCCTCTCCTGGACTCCTCCGTCCTCTCTCCTCCATGACCCAGAAACTGATAAGTGGTCAATTCGTTAGTAGGCAAACAAAGGTGTCTGCTCCACTCCTCAATTACCTACATTGACAGAGGATGCACAAGAGCGTCCTCACGGCATCTAGCACAGTGTTTTACAATATGCCACACCCCTTTGAATCAGCTGTTGTTTTCTTGATGGAGAAAAGCATGCACACATTTAAAAACAATACTCTACTTAATGTTTATCTATACAATGTCTGCCACAACTAGCTACATTTGTTGTATCACTTTACACATTTATTTTGGGAATCCTCCCCTGCAAACATAATTTTGAAAGTTTGGGCTAAAAGGTTCCATCTGTATTTTTGTCCAAATTCAGCTATTGACATAGCCTTGTTCTCTTCAATGTTTATCTACAGAATATACAGTTGAAGTCGGAAGTTTACATACACTTAGGTTGTAGTCATTAGAACTCGTTTTTCAACCACTCAACAAATTTCTTGTTAACAAACTATAGTTCTGGCAAATCTACTTTGTGCATGACACAAGTAATTTTTCCGACAATTGTTTGCAGACAGATTATTTCACTTATAATCTACTGTATCACAATTTCCAGTTTACATACACTAAGTTGACTGTGCCTTTAAACAGCTTGGAAAATTCCAGAATATGATGTCATGGCTTTAGAAGCTTCTGATAGGCTAATTGACATCATTTGAGTCAATAGGAGGTGTACCTGTGGATGTATTTCGAGTACAACCTTCAAACTCAGTGCCTCTTTGCTTGACATCATGGGAAAATCAAAAGAAATCAGCCAAGACCACAGAAAAATAATTGTAGACCTTGCAAGTCTGGTTCATCCTCGGGAGCAATTTCCAAACACCTGAAGATACCACGTTCATCTGTACAAACAATAGTATGCAAGTATAAACATCATGGGACCACGCAGCCGTCATACTGCTCAGGAAGGAGATGTATTCTGTCTCCTAGAGATGAACGTACTTTGGTGTGAAAAGTGCAAATCAATCCCAGAACAACAGCAAAGGACCTTGTGAAGATGTTGGAGGAAACAGGTACAAAATATCTATATCCACAGTAAAACGAGTCCTACATCAACAAAACCTGAAAGGGAGCTCAGCAAGGAAGAAGCCACTGCTCCATAACCGCATAAAAAAGCCCTGCTACAGTTTGCAACTGCACATGGGGACAAGCATCGTACTTTTTGGGGAAATGTCCTCTGGTCTGATGAAATTGAATTAGAACTGTTTGGCCATAATGACCATCGTTATGTTTGGAGGAAAAAGGGGGAGGCTTGCAAGCCGAAGAACACCATCCCAACCGTGAAGCACGGGGATGACAGCATCATGTTGTGGTGGTGCTTTGCTGCAGGAGGGACTGCAGGAGGCACTTCACAAAATAGATGGCATCATAAGGTAGGAAAATTGTGGATATATTGAAGCAACATCTCAAGACATCAGTCAGGAAGTTAAAGCTTGGTCGCAAATAGGTCTTCCAAATGGACCCCAAGCATACTTGCAAGCAAAGTTGTGGCAAAATGGCTTGAGGACAACAAATTCAAGGTATTGGAGTGACAATCACAAATCCCTGACCTCAATCCTATAGAAAATTTGTGGGCAGAACTGAAAAAGTGTGTGCGAGCAAGGAGGCTTACAAACCTGACTCAGTTATACCAACTCTGTCAGGAGGAAGGGGGCAAAATTCACCCAACTTATTGTGGGAAGGCTACCCGAAACGTTGTCCCAAGTTAAACAATTTAAAGGCAATGCTACCAAATACGAATTGAGTGTATGTAAACTTCTCTCTACTATTATTCTGGCATTTCATATTCTTAAAATAAAGTTGTGATCTTAACTGACCTAAGACGGAATTTTTACTCTGATTAAATGTCAGGAATTGTGAAAAACTGAGTTTAAATGTATTTGGCTAAGGTTTATATAAACTTCCGACTTCAACAGTAGCACTGTAAATTCCCTAGGTCATGTAATTGAGTTTAAAATAATACAAGATAAAAATTGCTGATACCATGCAAACCAATGAGTGGTTGGAACTTTAAAACCAAACATCTCAGAATCATCTTTTTGCAGATAGAACCTTACAGTCCTACTCTCTTGGTTTGCTTGATGATGCACGAGCGGAGAAGGAGAGTCTCATTTCATACAAGTGAATTTGTTTCCACATTTCCTTTCCTCCCCTCCTCTTGATTACCTTTCAACTTTTTCAAAAAATGGAGGGGACAAGGGAGTTAGTAAAACCAATTGAGAATCTCCCAGTGTCTCTCTACAAGCAGCACCCTGTGCTACCTGTTGGTCATAAATCATTGAATCAGATTAAGGGATGCCAATTTCACATTCAGAGAAAAGATTCCGTTCTGCCCCCGAAGGCATGGAAAGTAAACCCTGATACGGCAGTCAAATTAGGGGATTTAATACACAGTAGACTGGAGAGAATAACGTCCTCTAGTATCACACGTTACTGCTGTGATATAAAAAACATCCATTTACAAACTTTATACAGTTTTGACACATTTCCACCGAGGCGATCTTCTCCAACCTCTTCAGCCTCAGTGTGTGTGTGGGTGTCTTTCAGAGGGGTTGGGATAAAGCAGAACACACATTTCCATTGGACATTCATAGACATTGAACAAGAAGAGATGCTCATCTTAATTTGGGTTAGTCCTACCTGAACTACGTTCCCTCCCAGAGAGCGATCCAGCTCCACAGTTAGGAAGGCTGAAGCTGTGAGCTCATCTACAGTGCTGCTAGCCCCCTGCCTGCCACAGGAAGTATTGGGATCAATCCATCCATCCACCCACCCATCCAACCAATCAACCAATCAACCAACCAATCAATCTAATTGAAAATATAAGTACAGGTCTACCAGACTCACCAGGTGTAGATGATCTGTCCTCTCTTATATGTATAGAGGATGATGTAACAGTCTCCTCCATAGAACTGACCATACGTCTTTGGGTCAACTGGGACTCGACCACTGCTCTCCACTCTGAAGATCTGGAACATGAAACATACGTCTGGCTGGTTATTCTACTATAATTTGTTTATCAATCTATGTGATTGGGATTGTCAGTGGAATAAAACACCTGACTCATTTGTACATTAGCATGTATTAGGATATGTGCTTATTCACTCCTTGTAACACTTGGCTAATGAGGAAGCTTGCCTGATACCTGAAGGCCTGTGTTAGTGTCCCAACCTATAGCTTAGACCTTAGCTCAGTGGGCTAACCACGTCTTGTGGTGGTAACACTTGGTCCTGTACCTGAGTGTCCCCTGTGCCGTCGTCCACCATGTTATGCTGGGCTGCCATGCTTTGGGACTCATGGAGCTTGGAGGCATCGAACTCCACCTGATGTATCTTAGCAATCCTCTCTGTCACAAATACTTTCCCGAACCCCTCGCTCTGGTTCTTATCCCTCCACCCCTGGAAGAACTGTTTGAAGATAGGAGTCTCCCCACCCTCTGGAAGTACCTGGATCTGGAGATAAAGAGTTGTTCCTATGAACGTCAGGGTTGGGGATCAACTCCCCTTCAGTCCCGATCAGTTTAGCAGGACGTGAACTGACATGATATTTGAGTCACGAGTTGATTCAACCAAATTATTCAAACATAGCAATTATGACTGATGCTAGATGGATGATAACGAGCATGAACCTGTGTGTTAGGTGGGTAGCCCATCTGCTTGATGAAGCCCTCAGCAGTCTTCATGGCAGTCTTCCTCTCGCTGGGGTTGGCGTTACGGCCTTTATGGGTGATGTTGGATGATTCATGCAGAAGAAGAGGTACATAAAAGGTATAAAAGGATGAGGGATGAATTTAGATGATTTGTCAAGATAAAGATGTTCAGCAGTTTAAATTACGTACCTTTCCAGATGAAGATCATCCTGCTCTTCCCGTGGTCCAGGATGAAGCACTCGTCAGACAGCAGATGGCTCTGAGAGAACGGGTTCTCCTCTGAGACCAGGGTCACCTGCATCGCTCCGGATGCATCAGATACCTGGAAGGAGCAACAACGAGATGAGTTTTAGTGTGTGTGTGTGTGTGTGTGTGTGTGTGTGTGTGTGTGTGTGTGTGTGTGTGTGTGTGTGTGTGTGTAAGAAAGAGTGTGACCATACCATGTAGAGTTTGGCCATCTTCCTGTTGGAGATATCTGCCACCATATCGTCATTGTCATCACCTTCTGGTAGATTTGGCTTGTTGCCGAGTACCTGTTAGGGTTGACAGGTAAAAACACAAAGACAAAAACCACGAAGATAACATTGACAATGGAGATAGCGAAATGATGGCACACAAAAGTAGATTACTTAACTGTCATACAGTTTTGCAGCTAATTTCAATTCAAGAGTGCAAACACTAGACTAGGGAATGAAAGTTAAATGTTGTGTTGAATGAACATCTGTCACCTCAGTTAACGTAGACGGCTCTCTCCCTTCCTCCACGACAACCAGTTTTGCTCGGCCATTCCTCTCATTGTCACGGATACCGGCAGCCACCTGTGCTGCCTTCAGGAGCTCAAACTTGTTGCACTCTGAACCGCACCACTGGTAGATAACCTAGAGACAGGTAACAGATATGGTTCAGTTGGAAAGAGGGCTGTTGCACACTTTATGAAGTTCCAGGTGCATAAAGGCTTTAGCTTCGAGGGCTAACTAACACAATCTTGTGGCAATCAGACAACCCCGGTTCAAAACCAGTGGGTCACTGTTGGGTCACTGCTTCTGGCAATATTCAAACAGAAGAGAATAGCTTTCGAATTTAATTAGGTAAACATTAGAATACCTTGTATATCAAATTATCTTGATACCCACCTTAAGTCAACATACCACAGGCCTTCATATGTTTGGGATTTAATAAGAACTCAAGCCGAACGGACAATGTTTGTGTTTCAGCAGAATTTGAAGTTTGCTTACACAGTGAAGTCTAGGCAATGAGTCAGATTTCTCAGGATAGTGACAGTCAAACAAATTAACTGTTGTTACAGGGCCACTGAGGGCACTACCACATGTGCCATGAAAGTCTGGACCTCTTGGTAGAGGCAGTGTTACTATCATAGACACTATATCATTGAAACATGTTCTATATCTATATGGTAAACTCTCACATAGAGGGAGGCCAGAGTACAATCTACCGATCCATCAATGACTTAATCAGTCAATCGGTAGATCAATCAACCAAAACATACTGCTCCCAGGTCCACGATGAAGCAGTCCCCTCTGTTGAAGCTGGACCAGTTGAGGGTGACCTCGGTTGCCCTGACGACACGGCGACCTTTGATGTGGAATAGTCTCAGAGCTGACAAGTCGTTGGTGACCACGTGATGGAACCCAGAGGCCACGCCTCCGGCCTAGAATAGAACAGGGTAGAATAGAATAAAATAGAGTAGAATAGAAAAGAGTAGATTAGGATAGAATACTTTATTGCCCTCGAGAGGGAATTTGTCTTGCTCAGTTTAAAAGCAGTTCAAGACGCAGATGTACATACGTATTATACATCACATACAAAACGAGGTACACAGTTACGTAGTACCCAACACAAACATCCCTGAGACAACATACAAAAGGAAATGTCAGGGCCTATAAGTACCCTATGAGGTTGAACAAGGGTAGCGTGTCAAGTATTTCCTTCTAGCGATTAGGCAATATTACGGAAAACCACGAAATGTTCAGGACCAAGAAAACAAACAACGTGTGGAACACAGAACTGTTTTCCTTTTCCCTCTACACCAAGCTCCTTTTCATACCCATGAGTCACTGTTGCTGCCCATGGTCAGGGCCAAACAAAACGTTGCAACAAGTGATTATTTAATAGCACACCTTCAGCATATGATGCCCAGGGTCTGAAATGTAAAATGTGGCAAATGGAATGAATGTTCACTGCTAAAAAATAAGTGTGCGTTCTGGTTCAGTATAACACCATATACTCTAGTAGTAAATAGCAGTAACACAGATAAAGGAACAAATCTAATATTAGTGAAATAAAATGCATCAGTAAAACAATACCGTACTTTGTATGTGATGCCTCCCTTGAAGTATCGTGTGAAGGCAGTGGACTCGAACCCCTGCAGTTCTCGGTACTGAACAGGCTTCCCTCCTAGGAAATCATCCAGCTGAACAGTAAAGATGGCCGCCGCCGTGCTCTCGTCCTGGCTGCACTCCTTACCTGAGGAGAGATCATGAGTGGTACAGTACTTAAATACAATGTGATAAATGTTAGCATGAAATGAGAGACTATTCAAGTTTAGACAGAGGAACTTTAACACAAACTGCCTGGTTGATGTTATGACTCTAATGCTCATAGTAAGCTTTATTTTAGTACTTTAATGCATTTTCACTCTGCAACAGAGTCTACCAGCTTTGTATGTTGCCATTGTAAATGTATGGGTGGCTGTACACCACCCATACATTACAACAACATACTGTAGTTCAGGCAGTAGGATGCTCTCTCACTCATTTATATGCAGATTATACAGTATTATACTCAGCTGGCCCCTCCCAGGATTTTGTGTGAAACACTCTACAACAAAGCTTTCTCAGTGTCCAAAAAGCTTTCTCTGCCCTTAACCTTGTTCTGAACACCTCCAAAACAAAGGTCATGTGGTTTGGTAGGAAGAATGCCCCACAGGTGTGATTATTACATCTGAGGGTTTAAAGTTTGAGGTAGTCACCTCATACAAGTACTTGGGAGTATGGCTAGATGGTACACTGTCCTTCTCTTAACACATATCAAAGCTGCAGGCTAAAGTTAAATCTAGACTTGGTTTCCTCTATCGTAATTGCTCCTCTTTCACCCCAGCTGCCAAACTAACCCTGATTCATACCATCCTACCCATGCTCGATTACGGAGATGTAATTTATAGATTGCAGGTAAAGGTGCTCTATAGCGGCTAGATGTTATTTACCATTCGTCCATCAGAATTGCCACCAATGCTCCTTATAGGACACATTACTGCACTCTATACTCCTCTGTAAACTGGTCATCTCTGTATACCCGTCGCAAAACCCACTGGTTGATACGCATTTATAAAACCCCCTTAGAACTCACTCCCCCCTATCTGAGATATCTACTGCAACCCTCATCCTCGACATTCAACACCCGTTTCTGCCACTCACATTCTGTTAAAAATCCCCAAAGCACACACATCCTTGGGTCGCTCCTCTTTTCAGTTCACTGCAGCTAGCGACTGGAACGAGCTGCAACAAACACTTTCTTCATTCAAAGACTCAATCATGGACACTCTTACTGACAGTTGTATCTGCTTTGCGTTATGTATTATTGTCTCTACCTTCTTGACCTTTGTGCTGTTGTCTGTGCCCAATAATGTTTTTATTTCCCAATAATGTTTGTACCATATTTTGTGCTGCTACTGTACCATGTTGTGCTGCTGCCATGTTGTGTTGCTACCAAGTTGTTGTCATGTGGTGTTGCTACTGTACCATGTTGTGTTGTCATGTGTTGCATGTGCTGTCAGGTCTCTCTTTATGTAGTGTTGTGGTGTCTCTCTTGTCGTGATGTGTGTTTAGTCCTATATTTGTTATTTTAAATCCCAGCTCTGTCCTTGTAGGAGGCCTTTTGCCTTTTGGTAAATAAGAATTTGTTCTTAACTGACTAGTTAAATAAAGGTTAAATACAAAATAAACACCACTACAGAGGTTTAATCCCAGGATCTGGCATCCTGTTCGGGATACCTTGAAGGCCTCGTGGTTAACAGTCCATGTCATACCAAGTCATAATGAGGAAGAAATTAAAGCCCATAGCAGCAAGCAAAATGGCAAAGAAACCTATCGGAGGCCCATTAGTGTCGTTACTGGTTAATGATTCATGATGATGATGATGGGGGGGATGCGGGAGGAGAGGAAGGACAGCCTAACATTTTAGTGGTGCTATTGATGTTTGTATTCAGATGGGAGTTGGTGAGTGGGGAGAGAGAGAGAGGATGAGAGAGAGAGCGAGATGTGTCAAGGAAGGAAGCTAGTGTTACAGATCAGTAGACTTGACTTGCATGGTTCCATAGCTCCACCACAACAGCTGTACAACACCATGTGTCTACAATAATCTACCTTAATCTGACAGTACTTTCAGGTAGTGTGTACTCTGAGACAGCTGAACAGAGTAGTTACTCAAAGGTTCATGAAATGCCTTGATTGTTTTCCAGAGTGGCTATAGTCCTGATAGGAAGGGAAAACATCACCGTCCCATGATGTGTGCAAAGATGACTGATATAGTTTATGACCTCTGCCTGGAATGTCCTTATCTCAGAATCTTAAAATCTGAGAATTGTCCAGGAAGCTTCAGGATATGGCAAATCGCCTGGCCTTTAACCAGATAATCACTTTTGTTTCCTACTTCAGGCAAAACCTTTTTTTTTTTAGCTCAGCTGATGACAAAATTGTTTGACTTTCTTCTGTCTACAGTAACAGACAACAGCACCTCGAGGGCTCACACAGTTGTGAAATGACAGTGACACTACTATGGGGGACAATAACACATACACTGAGTGTACGAAACATTAGGAACACCTCTTCTTCCTTGACATAGACAGGCCAGGTGAATCCAAGTGAAAGCTATGATCCCTTATTGATGTCACTTGTTAAATCCTCTTCAATCAGTGTAGATAAAGGGGAGGAGACAGGTTAAAGAAGGATCTTTTAGCCTCGAGACAATTGAGATATGGATTACGTATGTGTGCCATTCAGAGTGTGAATGGGCACAGAGTATTAACTGAAACATTTAACTGAAAACCACATAATAGTGATTATTGTATCCATTTCTCAACCATCTTTCTCAACATCGTTAGCATCCTATATCTGAATTTGTGGTGTCACCATTCCTTCTCCAATACAAGCCAAACCATCTCTCTTGTTCTGTCTTGTATGTACAACCTGTTCTTCTCCTATATGAATACATCTACACAGATATGATCCTATGACGAACTGAATGTGTTATAACACCGTTAGTACCGTATGGCCTTTGATGCTAAGTTGTTTTCTTTTGCCAATGTATTTATTAATGTTAATGACAATATTATGATAAAATGATGCCGTTGATTTCAGCCTGTAGATATAAAACGTGAACATCTTTGAGGCACTCCCTAAAATATGTTCACATTAATCTCCAATATTTGATAAGCCTCCGTCAGTAAACAAATCATCCAGCATGTGACATCCTGAACAGCCTGAGGAAACACGCACTAAAGCACACACACACACTTTCTCACCCAGCCAGTAGTGCAGATCGTAGAAGCAGCTCTCCCGCTGTTTGACAGTGTGGAGGACCACATATGCGTCCCCAACATAGAAGTTCCCGTGCAGGTTCTCAGGCACAGGGACCAGCTCAATCTTCTCTATCCTCCATATCTGGAGACCGGCTGCCTTGCCCGCCTTGTCAAACTCCCTGTGGTAGAGCACCATGGTTCCTTTGGTTGTCTGATAGCAGAAGAGGGACGGCTGGATGTGGATCCCAGGTGTGGTGAGATGAGCGTAGGGTGAGAGAGGAGCTCGGACTGCTGCTCTGTTCTCTGTTTGGTCATGGGGAGGAGTGAGTCAATAGCAGCAGTGTGCAGGGCTATAAGTTGGAGGCTGAGAAGGGGTGGGTGTGTCTTAGATGCTGCCAAAGTACACACACAGTCTGGTTTTTACACTTGTTTTTACTATACATGCATATTACTGTCTCTATTCATACTCAGTGTTTCCAGTTAAGGTGCTGCTCTAATAAATGTATCACATCATAATATTAGGCTTTAAATAACTTGCATTCAGATCGATAGAGATGTGTCACGATCGTCGTAAGGAGCGGACCAAAATGCAGCGTGGTGTGTTCATGATGATTTTTTAATTAAAGAAAGCACTGAACACTGAAAACAAACTATACAAAACAATAAACGAATAACAACCGTGACGCTATAATGAGAACTGTGCTGACACAAGCAACTAACATAGACAATGACCCACAACCCACAATGACAAAACAGGCTACCTAAATATGGCTCCCAATCAGAGACAATGACTAACACCTGCCTCTGATTGAGAACCATATCAGGCCAAACACAGAAACAGACAAACTAGACATCCAACATAGAATGCCCACTCAGATCATACCCTGACCAAACAAAACATAGAAACATACAAAGCAAACTATGGTCAGGGTGTGACAAGATGTGTATCTTGTAGTTTCAACACAGCTCAGCAGTGTGTGGTTATTTGTCGCTGCACTTATGAATATAGAGAACCAGAAAAAAAATCCCCACAATTGGATCAGTTGTTTAATATTAGACTGGTCTCTGAAGGTTATGGCTTAGGGGAGTTCAAGGTGTCTGCAATGGTATTCGAAATGTATAGATTTACCAGCCATACCTGCTACATTCCAACACATTTCGCAAGCATTTTCCTCACAAGTCTTGAAAGACTATGATAGTGTGTACTACTCACTACTAACTACTACGTAAGTGTTCGATTACAAGACCGATCTGTTAATGTTGTGTAACTAATCTGTTTCGAGTATTGTTTTTTTCCCCTAAAAGTAATTTTATTTTCATGTCGGTGAAGCTTGTGACCAGTTTCCACTTAGTGTCTATTAATGTGAGCGATAGAAGAGGAGGAGACAGTCAAGAGATGGATCGTTTATCATGGATTTATTTTTATTTTTTATTTTATTTAACCTTTTTTTAAATAAATTACCAAAATAAACTACCAAAAGGCAAAAAAGCCTCCTGCGGGGATGGGGGCTGGGATTAAAAATAAAAAATATATATAAATATAGGACAAAACACATCACGACAAGATAGACAACACAACACTACATAAAGAGAGACCTAAGACAACAACATAGCAAGTCAGCAACACATGACAACACAGCATGGTAGCAACACAACATGACAACAACATGGTAGTAACACAACATGGTAGCAGCAGAAAACATGGTACAAACATTATTGGGCACAGACAACAACACAAAGGGCAAGAAGCTAGCGACAACAATACACCACGCAAAGCAGATACAACTGTCAGTAAGAGTGTCCATGATTGAGTCATTGATCGAAAAGATTGAGATAAAACTGTCCAGTTTGAGTGTTTGTTGCAGCTCGTTCCAGTCGCTAGCTGCAGCGAACTGAAAAGAGGAGCAACCCAGGGATGTGTGTGCTTTGGGGACCATTAACAGAATGCGACTGGCAGAACGGGTCTTGCGACATGTATACAGAGATGACCAGTTTACAGAGTATAGAGTGCAGTGATGTGTCCTATAAGGAGCATTGGTGGCAAATCTGATGGCCGGTTCCACGTACCAGGCCTCCAGTATGTCTCCCCAGCCTGGTAAGACCTGTGGCAGCTCCACATACCAGGTTTCCAGTACGTCTCCTCAGTCCGGTGAGACCTATTCCGGCTCCACGTACGAAGCCTCCAGTGATAATCCATGGCCCAAAGCCTCCAGTGATAATCAATGGCCCGGAGCCTCCAGTGATAATCCATGGCCCGGAGCCTCCAGTGATAATCTATGGCCCGGAGCCTCCAGTGATAATCAATGGCCCGGAGCCTCCAGTGATAATCCATGGCCCGGAGCCTCCAGTGATAATCCATGGCCCGGAGCTTGCAGTGAAAATCAAGGTCACGGAGCCTCCGGCGACAGTCCCCAGTCCAGAGCATCCGGCGGCGGTTCCCGGTTCGGCGCCTCCGGCGGCGGTTCCCGGTTCTGAACCTCCGGCGGCGATTCACGGTCCGGTTCCTCCAGCGACGATCCACGGTCCGGTTCCACAGAAGCGGAGGGATCAGCGTAGGGAGCGGGGGCTACGGCCCGAACCGGAGCCGCCACCGAGGGTAGATGCCCACCCGGACCCTCCCCTATAGGTTCAGGTTTGCGGCCGGGAGTTGTGGGATCTTGTCTTTGGTTGTTGCATGTGTTTGCACTCCTAGCTTTACGTTCGTTGAGTTGTTTATTGTTTTTGGTGGAACATTTATAATTAAAAAGAAAATGTACGCCTACCACGCTGCACCTTGGTCTTCATTTAACAACAGATATTACACGCAGTAAAGGTCTGTGTTAGAGACAGACAGGCTGTGACCACTCCACCAGTTAGTGATTACGTGCAGTTAAACAAACAAGTTCTCAGTCGTGTCATCTATTACAAGTATTTTAGATGGCTCATTATTAATCAATCATTTACTGGAATTCAATAACTTCTTACTGGCACTGTTTCAACGTAGAGAGGAACATCAACATCTGCTGGGAATTGGATCTTTGAGAGGTTTAATTCCTTTTGTAAAGAACAGCTACGACATCATAAATACCAGCTAAATTCCAAACATCACCATACTGAATCTTACCCATTGAATAGGCATAACACTCGGTGCTCGACTTGGGTAGGAGTTACCGGAGTTCCTACACCTCACATTTTCTAATGCTTGAGCCCCTATTCCTCTTCTAGAATATTAGTTAAAAAGTATTGTGGAGCTCCTGTACCTAAATATAAACAGTACCAGCAAGCAAAATGAGTACCGGCGCCTATTTCAGTCCATGTCAAGCACTGATATCTTATATGTTATCATCATTGCTGCCTGATATCAATCGTAAATCCACCAACTACATTTCATCTCCCTGAGACATGGAGATATCAAAATGACTAACAGTGTGACGGTATGTACACTAGCTAATCTATTATGATGGTATTATATTCTCTACAACAGATTATATAAAGTGCAAACAAATGTACGTTAGATTAGAATTAACAACAGCAGAGCGTTGCCTTTATTCCAAATGTTTATTGGTGAAAAATCACAATACAATTTCCTGTGGTTAATGTTCCGTAGTCACAGTCACTGTGTTTTCGTCAGTGAACATGTCCAGGTAGCGCTCCAGTGTGAAGTCCTCTCTGTCGGCCAGTGGGTTGTGCTCCAGGCAATATAACGTCATCCTGGCTGTCTGCTGCCTCAGTCTCTGGGCCTCTCTCTTCATTGGCTCCCTCTCTACACTCAGCACTAAAGGCTGAAGCTCTGGCTCTGGGGAGGAGGCAGGCTCAGGGGAAATATAGTCAGACTCCAAAAATTGGCTAACCACATTGTCAGGCAAGGCAATGTATTGGTCTTCCAAATGGTTGCCTGTATTGGTGTAGTCACCTGGCTGCAGGGGTTCTGGAGTTATAGCTAAAGGGTTGCCAAAACGGCTGTAGATATTGGTGTAGTCGGAATCACCTGGCTGCTGAGGTTCTGGAGAGGCAGGATAGTGGTCCTCAAAATGGCTAACTGTATTGGTGTAGCTGGCATCACTGGGGTTGCCATGGGTGACCCAGTCACAGTGGGTAGATGGTGTGAGTAACTCTGGAGTCTCTCTATAGACTGGGCCGACGTCAGGTCGCAGAAGGAGGAAGGAGGGTACGGGTAAGGGCGGAAGCTGCGGATGGGGGAACATGTTCATGAGAGTGGCATATTGTGAAAGGGTCATGTTGCTCAAAGCTTCCTCTGAGAGGTCTGGGTATCTTGGAACCCCTGAGAGCTCTTCCAACACTTCGGCGAGCAGGTCTTCCTCATCATTGCCCTCTGCTGGTAGGTAGAATAACCGCTTCAGTGCAGGCCCAATGGCATGTGTCTCCAGCAGAGATGAGGATATGTCAGATTGCTGAAAATCTCGGTTTAGTCGGTTAGCCTGGTTTCGGCTCCTACTTTTCACTGTTGCTTTTTTCACTTTGATGCTCTGTTTTTTTCCTTTACTCACTGCTCTCTTTCTCCTCATTTGATTCACATGTTGGTCAGACTCACTGTCAGTGTCTGTTAGTCCCCTAGTCCCTGTCTCATCCACCACCTCTACCCCGTCTTTCCTCAGCAGTGACATTATCCTCTTGTACTTCTCTGTAGTGCTGTGTTCTTGGCTGGTCCAATCAAAGCTGCCATGTGGGTTCCTCTGTTTAGGTGCAGCATGCTTCTTCTTCTTCTTTCTCTTCCTCTTGAGTGGCTCAGGAGACTCTGAACTCTGGCTCAAGTCTAAAACGTCCTGATGCTGGCTTGTCTCAGGTGTTTCAACAGGACCCATAGGAATAGTCTCCCTGTGTGTCTCTGAAGTGATCAAGGCCAGCTGGTGAGGTGGGGAACCTTGGTACACAGGAAGACCGTGCCAGGAGGCCGATGGTGCTGCGTGGTACATCTGGTATACCCCACCTGCACTGTAAGGGGCAGCATTGTTCACAAGTAATGTCACTGCTGATCCTGCATACACAAAATGCAAAAATAAATGACAATATGTGTAATATACAATACTATTCGCAGAAACATTTTTTTCATATTCGCTGTCAAAGCAAAGGACCCAACCTGACACACGCACCACACACACGACAGGCTGGGAGCAGCATAGGGTCAGCTGGCGTTAAGTGCTTTGCCCCAGGGCACAATAGTCCTGGGTATAGAACATATTAAATTGAAGCCAGCTACTCTCTGGATGCAAATTCCTCCAGATTTCCCTGTTTGCCCTGGGATTCAAACTCTGGTTACTAGCCTGGTCCAGGATCTATTGGTACTCTTGCTCCATTGCTGTCAAGCCAAACAACCTTGAGGCTACAGCCATGTTACAGCTCATCTGACAGTGTACAAGTTATTTACAATACAAGTTTGCATCAACATGTCATCAGTAATATCAACTTACCATGATCTAGCTGTAAGGCAAAAGAAAGATCCTCTTCCAAATTGGGCTGAAAGTGCATAGTTACCAACGTACCTTCAGCCACCTAGGGAAATTAAATGTACCAAATGCCACCGAAACAGGCTATTTATGCAGACAGGTGTTTGACGTCACATATGGTGTTTATGATGTAAAAACTGTCCCCACTGGCTGTCAACTGTCCCCATGGTAACATTGTGTGAGTTCACTTCTGCTCAGGAGACAAGTTTTGCAAACATGCAGTCAGAATTCCAGTATTATTACAAATCGATGGGTTCATGAGTGCATTGTGATGTCACACTGATTCATGTGCTAATTTGCTTGTGAGTGTTCCATTTCTTACCAGTTCCTCTGAGGTTGGTTAAATAAAAAGGCATGAACAAAGACAGAAGAAAATACAAGACAGACAAATGAGATGTCGAAAACTTTATTCACGCTTTCAGAAAGGGTAACCACGCAATTAAACTAGGTAGGACAAATCGTGATCACCCATTTTGAATGTATCATGATGAAAAGCAAATAATAAAAACATCAACTACATTAAAAAATTGCTTGTATTTACATTGTCAAATACCGTTAATCAAAATAAATGTCAGTACCCCACAGCAGAAGTAGACATTAGGAAAGAACAACCTAATCCGATAAACCACTTTTCTAGTTGATGTGTCAGTAGTACTGCAAGTCTTCACTCAATCCTAACATTCATTCAAAAGCTGATCCACTCTTCCATACAAGATTAATTGATTAGGAACAAACAACTGTACACATGTTAAATGTTGTGCTCTACGATAACCCAGGAAACTGCAAATTAGATATCCACTCTTCCATACAAGATTAATTGATTAGGAACAAACGACTGTACACATGTTAAATGTTGTGCTCTACGATAACCCAGGAAACTGCAAATTAGATAACGGCAAACTACTAAGTATGATAATTCATAAAGAAATTCAAGGTATATTTCTATGACAGAGGGTAGTTTCTATTTGAGTTGTACATTTCAAAAAGGTTTTCCGCAATGTGGGTAGGAATCATATTACAAACGTGGTATTAAATCTAGGTAGTTCTAAACTCTCCAACTGAGTTTGATATGCAGGGAAGTCATTTATCAAAAATGTACAAAGTCCCTTGCAGGTTATTCTCTTCATGCATGTAAAAACTAAGTTGGTCGAATTCAAGTCAGCAGTAGGTTGGTATCACAAAACATTATGCGCGTCCCTCGTAGGCACGAACTCAGAAGGAAGAGGTCAATTACTGATAATGAATCACTATCAATCAATCTTTTTATTGTACCAATTGGGAACAGAGTGGTGGAAGGAACTTTTAACATCTTAATTTCTTTAAATAACTCCATTTTAGGGACATAAGCCTTTTAATTCAATCAATGGATCACACATTAACACAGTTGGATCACCCAACAGAGGGTAATATTAGTAAACAACTGGTCCAAATCCAGATTGTACAGAGAGCCCTCTAGAGGAGAGCCCGGTCATTACAAGCTTATACATATGAGAAATGCCACATTCTGACTTATCCCCTATACCAGGGGTATTCAACTCTCTCTACGAGGTCCGGAGCCTGATAGTTTTTTGTTCTACCTGATAATTCAATTGCACACACCTGGTGTTCCAGGTCTAAAATCAGTCCCAGATTAGAAGGGAACCATGAACAAAGCACAGTGGAACTGGCTTCGAGGTCCAGAGTTTAGTTTGAGAAACCTATATAGCGCACTACCTTTGGCTAGAGGCCTAGTAGTGTGTTCTATAGTCATATAGGTGTCATTTCAGACTTGGCTCACTGTGCCTCTGACTTTTCAGCAGAATTAAATAATACACTAGATTCACCTGTCAAAATAATACACATTATTAATGTGTTACGTGAGGTACGACTTTGAGAATAGTTGACTGGTCCCAGATCTGTTGGTTCAACTCCTTCGACTATCATAGAGATACAGATTTGAGACCAGCTTACTGAGAGAAGTCTGAGGTCATCCTCATCCATAGATTGAGGATTATTAGTTCAGACATCTACAGTTCAAGTGGTTTGGAGGAGTGTGGAGTGGCTTCGTAACATTTTTCATTAACACAATGAGAAGTTGAATGTTAAATGCATTAATAAAGTGCATAATGGTTTGGTACTGAAACAGTATGGTACTTAGTGTTTAGACATTAAAAACAAATATTTTTGTCTGTAGACACATCCCCCCACCGCACACCTGGCATATACTCCCAACACAATGGTGAGCGAACACAGAATTACATGACATCTACAGTGGGGTCTTCATCGGTAGAGGGGTGGTGGAGGGAGAAACACAGTGATCCATCTATGGCTGGGGTGGCCAACTCTCCTCCTGGAGAACTACTGGGTGCAAACACGTATCCCTGCTCGAACATACCACCTTCAATTGACCAGCTGTGTTAGAGAAGGGCTGGAGCACAAGCCTAAACAACCAGTAGTTCTGCAAGATCTCTGATGTTAGACTGGCTTCCAAGGAACTTCTCCAGGTCAGGTAGGGCAAGGGGGTTACTCTGGGGGTATTGGGGCATTAGACACCTTGGGCTGCGCCCCCCTCAGAGTGGTGGTGTTACCTCCACAGTCTACATACTGGTACATCTCCTGCGTGACCTGCTCCATGTGGCCAAAGTACATTGTCGTCACCGTCACCCTGAAAACAACAAGAGGATTTAATTTCATTCAAATGGCTTTTTTTGTACCCTTTAGGAGAATAACAAGCAGGGATGTGATCACATCCAGTCAATATAGAAAAATACAAAAGAGGATATTGGTTGGATATGGGATTAGGTCAATTTCCATTCTGTATGAATAGAGGACGGTATCAGAAAAGTTCCTTATTAATAAAGGGAGGTCATTAACCACACAGAACAAGGTTGACTAACTGTTCTGAGTACATTAATACGTATGACATGGGAGCAAGGCCTCGTGGTCCTGTGAGAATGATAAAAGGGAGGTACTTACTGCATCATGACAACGATGTTGTGCACCTTTATGGTCTGCAGGCTGCAGTAATCACTAGGACACAGAGGAACAGACACTTCAGTCAGTTTCATGTGATGAGCAAAAAGTTACATTTGTCCACCAGCCGGCTTTTACTCTGTCGAACCGTCTGGTTTCATTGGGTTTCAGAAATGGACTTGAATGGAGCCTATGGCAAGAGTGGGAAAAGGTCCCGCTGGATTTTCATTGGCTGATGTCTCAATCCATCACCATCTAGCGTAACCCTTGAACCTCCCCTCCATGTTGTGGATTTTAAAGCAGGAGCAGCACAAGTGATAGGCTAAACAATGAACGAAAGGGAGTTGGGGAAATCAGAAAGTATGAATCTAAGAATTTGTTTTCACATATAAAGTTTATATGCCCAAATGCATCTAATCCAGCTATGGCAGGCTGTCCCTCTCCCACCTCAACTACAACATGCCCCTTTCAAGTCTGACTTTGTTCCACACGGTTTTCAGGCTCTATATGAGCCTGGGGAATAGGTTAAGCAAAAACTAAAAGCAGGCTGCAATCTGTACTCACATAGGATTTATTGAAACAAAGTCTCGACCATGAGGTCTTTATCAGGTTCCGTGTTCTCAAAAAGCTATGTGCTGTGTTGGGGTGTGCTGTACTTACTACATGTAGCTCATCTCATCTGCTAGGATGGTGGGAACCATGTAATCAACCTGGGAACAACACACAGGGTTATGATCAAAAAGATGACCAGGAGAAAGTATTTGAAGTGCCAAAATACATAATGTGACAAGTTGAGCAACTTAGGACCAGGAATAGGGGTCTGAGTCCACTAAAAACAGCTATGGCTTGTTGGCTCTTGAATTTAGTGAAACAGGACTTTCTGCTGCATGTCCAATAATGATGATAGAGTTGTTACCACAACTTTTACATTGTTGCTAGTGCGCTGTTAACGCCCTGTTGCCATGCTATTACAGAGTTGTGTACCTGCTCCATGCCCAGAGGACTAATAGCAGTGATGTTATTGATGCGGGACTTCCCAATCACTGTCTTGGAGAACTGGACTTGGGCTGTGACGTTGGACACCTCTACACTGTAGTAGTTGTTATTGGTGATGTTCAGAGTGTTCTGGAAGGAAGAAGAATGAATACCTTATAATTTTACCCTCAGAGAAACACACACACTGAGCAGTTTGAAGCCAGAGTTAGCCAGTGCGGCAAACCAGGAACAGTTTAGGAGTTAATACAAAATTACAGGGGATGGCAGAATACCTAGAGTCCTGCAACATTTGTGACCAAACTTATTTGCCCAAACATGGCCAACTTTAGGATAGTACAGGTTGATAAGGAAAAGCAGTCTCCTCCTGTGACTGTCCACAATGTGACCCAAATCATCATGTGGTTAGACCAGAGGAGAGGCTCACTGTCACGTTGAGATAGACAATCCTCTTGTCCTCGTCATAGGTGACGAAGATCGACTTGACGCCCACGTAGGAGACGTCTATGGTACGAGGGAACAGGAAGAAGACAGCCAGGCTGGACAGCAGCAGACACACAACCACCGAGGACATCACATACAGCTTTCTGTGGAGAGGCAGGAGAACAAAAGGCAGGGTCAGAAGTTAAATAGCAGTTTGACAATGGCAGAGTACAAAGAACATTATAACAAGAAAGGAACAGCTACGTTTAGCCTAGAGATACCAACCCAACCACGACATTCCACTTACGTTCTCCTGGGCCTGAGTCTCTGGTCACTGTATGGGATCAATGCTACAAGCTGGTTCTCTTGGCCTGCATAATGCAAGGAAACATTTACAACACTTAGGCTAATCATCGGACACAACTACAGCACAACATAACAGCAACACTAGGGATGTAACAATTCACTGATAAACCATTGATCCAGGGACCGATGCCTAAGATATGAGTGCATCGGTTCGCAGGACCCTAAACTGATCCAAATGTGGCGTGAATCAGTCAGAAAATCGTTTAAAATGTTATGAGTAAAAAACAGTGAACCGGCAATTCATAACCTATTATTTCCCTAATACGAAAATACCTAAATCTTTTGTGACCGAATTGATGCGGCCTCTCTTTCAGTAGCTATTTAAAATAAGCATGTCAGTCATTGACCTCCAAGTCAGATAACTGTACAGAGCTCAGCTGCTCACACCAACGAGAGCCTCTAATATCTGCGCAGCACCTTCAGCATTCAAATTATTGTAAAATGGCTTTGGCAATGTAAAATCATAGGCTTTATTAGTTGGGTGACTTTTTCCATTGCCAGGTTCACCATAAAATTGTTTTGCTTTTAACAGTCAGTGCATTTGGTCATTTTTACATGAAGTTGTAATTTCATAACAAGGACACCAACCATTTTTGTGAGCTGTACTGTAGGCCTATAGTCAGAGCGGGAGAAGAGCAGCTCTCCTCTGTAAAGTTCTAATGAAATCTGAAGCTGTGCTATATTAACTCATAGCAAGAACCTGACTGATAAATAATTTCACCGATATTATTGGCAAATAAGGCTATTTTACCAATTGTTCAAAACCGGCCGATAATTGCACCGATATTCGATAAATAAATTAAACTGTTTACTTGATAATTAAGGTTGGGAGGCTTAAAGAAGAGGTAATTACAGGACAGCAGGAAAACACACAGCAAAACCTCAGAGCTAGCCTGGTTCCAAATATGCATGTGCTTCAGAGAGGAGAACAGAGCTGTGAAGTAGCACAGTCAAGTTATTTGTCATGCAGACATGAAGGCGTGACTTCACAGCTGCAGTGTTTTTCCTATAAAACCCAGGGGTTATTAATAATTGTGCATGTTTGTGTTCATGTTGTGCCAGAATCTGTGTGTGGGTTTTGGTCTGTGTTTCATCATGTGGTGTTCCAAGGTGTTGGTTGATTTTTCTCCTATGCTATTGGCACCTGTGTCGCCTTGGGAGGGAAAATAAAATCTCAAATAGCTTATTATCCATAAGATTGGTTTCATTAAATTGTGAAATAATTTATGACTGTTGTGAATATAGGTATATAATGATTCTTGGCATTATGACAGTCAAAGGGAGAGGGAGTACAAGTTCCAACAGCCTTACTGCCCTGACAGTTTCTCCCTAGGCTACAAAACCCCACGCGGTACCCATAGTTTTGTCACACAAAACAGAAAAGTATTTGAACTTTGGAACAAGATATTCATACACTTGTTTGAGGATATTACGGCATGTCACATCACACCCACCAGTGGAGACAGCCTGTTCTAGCAGTTGGTTTTAACCACCAACTGATAGACTATAAACTTAGGGCTCGACCGATATGTAGTTTCACCGATATCATCGGTTGATATTGGCCTTTTACTGAAAGATAGCTATATCGGCCCGAAAATTGCACCGATATATAGGATGACAAAGGGAATATCATGCTTATCAGAATACTTGCAGCCCATCTAATGATCTCATTATTGTCACAATGTCACAAATTAACATTTGGAGCACAATGGCAATTTATGAGAACTTAGTGTGGGAAAATTTCACTTTTTCCTCACTGTAAAAACAGTAGGCTATAATCAGCAGATATATATTGATATCGGGACGTTTTGTCCTACCAAAAAATCATAGCTAGTCATAGCTAAGTTCTACACATAAATATAAACATATTACTTTCTCAACACATTTTTGATGTGATAAAATGACAAGTTAATCAGTCAATGGGGATTTCAGATACAAAGTGGGGGACAAAAGGCCTAAATGCTCAGTCTGCCCTATGGCTCAGCTCAACATATAACTCATTCTCTGACTCCCACACACACACACACCTCAGAGAAGTAATCTCAGACAGATACAGCTCAAAGAGGTCCAACTTGATCAGGATCAGATTTTAATTTTACTGAATCGATTTGTTCCACTTATCAAACCGAATCGTTTCAGACTAAAAGTATCGTTCCTGTATTGTGTCAGAGCTAATGTATTTATCTAGATACTTATTGAGTCATGCTTGAAAGAAGAGATTCACATCCCTAGGCAATACTGTACAACATTATCCCTCAGAGGGGAAATTCACCAGGCTCTGGGGATAAAAATAATGAACCACAAACACAGCTTGATTACAGTGAGTTTACAGGCAAAGCATGAGTCATTCATATGCCAAATTCAGTCAATGGTTCCCTCAAGCTCACAGAGTGATTCAGTCACACTATCCATTATCCACAAGAGAGCACCTTTGTGGTTTTATCACACACATCATCAACTGCAGTCTGACTGTGACACTGAACAGAACAAAACTCTTACCCAGTCATATTCATTCAAATGGTATAGCATCTTAAATCCTGTTTACCTCCAGGTATCCGGTCTGTACCCTGACAGCTGGGACATGTGACGCTGTCCCTGTCAGTGAACTCTACATAGGTGTGTGTTGCTCACCTCTAGGTATCCTCCCAGTGCCCTGGCAGCTGGGACATGTGACGCTGTCGCGGCCTGTGAACTCTACGTAGGGGAACTGGGACACATCCTCTCTCTTCCCATCATCCTCCTGGGTGGTGGTCAGGCTGTCCTGGGAGTCTTCATGGCAAGCCTGCTTGGGCAGGAGGGAGAGGGCTTTCCCCATGGTGACAGCTGGAGGGTCAGAGGTTACCGGTTGGCGTTTGTTTGTCATGTTTGAGGCAAACACACACAACACAAAAAAGAAAAGTCCTCTCACTGTCAACAGTGGTACTTTCAGAAAACTTAACATGTAAATATTTGTATGAACATAACAAAATTCAACAACTGAGACAAACTGAACAAGTTCCACAGACATGTGACCAACAGAAATGGAATAATGTGTCCCTGAACAAAGGGGGAGTAAAAATCTAAAGTAACAGTCAGTATCTGGTGTGGCCACCAGCTGCATTAAGTACTGCAGTGCATCTCTTCCTCATGGACTGCACCAGATTTGCCAGTTCTTGCTGTGAGAGGTTACCCCACTCTTCTACCAAGGCACCTTGGTTGCCCTAACCCTCACCATCCGATCCAACAGGTCCCAGATGTGGTCAATGAGATTGAGATCCGGGCCCGTCGCTGGACATGGCAGAACACTGACATTCCTGATTTGCAGGAAATCACGCACAGAACGAGCAGTATGGCTGGTGGCATTGTCATGCTGGAGGGTCAAGTCAGGATGAGCCTGCAGGAAGGATACCACACAAGGGAGGATATCGTCTTCCCTGTAACGCACAGCGTTGAGATGGCCTGCAATGACAACAAGCTCAGTCCGATGATGCTGTGGCACACCGCCACAGACGACACTCCACCTCGATCCCGCTTCAGAGTACAGGCCTCGGTGTAACGCTCATCCTTCGATGATAAACGTTAATCTGACCATCACACCCGGTGAAACAAAACCGCAACTCGTTAGTGAAGAGCACTTTTTGCCAGTCCTGTCTGATCCAGCGACGGTTGGATTGTGCCGGTGATGTCTGGTGAGGACATGCCTTAACAGACCTACAAGCCCTCAGCCCAGCCTCTCTCAACCTATTCCGGACAGTCTGAGCACTGATGGAGGGATTGGTGTTCCTGGTGTAACTCAGGCAGTTGTTGCCATCCTGTACCTGTCCCACAGGTGTGATGTTTGGATGTACCGATCCTGTGCAGGTGTTGTTACACATGGTCTGCCACTGCGAGTAAGCTCAGCTGTCCGTCCTGTCTCAGGCGTTTCACAGTACAGCCGTTGCAATTTATTGCCCTGGCCACATCTGCAGTCCTCATGCCTCCTTGCAGCATGCCTAAGGCACATTCAGACAGATGAGCAGGGACCCTGGGTGTCTTTTGGTGTTTTTCCAGAGTCAGTAGAAAGGCCTCTTTAGTGTCCTAATTTTTCATAACTGTGACTTGAATTGCCTACCTTCTGTAAGCTATTAGTGTCTTAACGACCGTTCCACAGGTGCATGTTCATTAATTGTTTATGGTTCTTTGAACAAGCATGGGAAACCGTGTTTAAACCCTTTACAATTAAGATCTGTGAAGTTATTGGATTTTTACGAATTATCTTTGAAACAGGGTCCTGAAAAGGGGACGTTTCTTTTTTTGCTGCATTTATATACACACATACAGTTGAAGTCGGAAGTTTACATACACCTTAGCCAAATACATTTAAACTCAGTTTCACAATTCCTGACATTTAATCCTAGTAAAAATTCCCTGTTTTAGGTCAGTTAGGTCACCACAAATTCCCTGTTTTAGGTCACCACTTTATTTTAAGAATGTGAAATGCAAGAATAATAGTAGAGAGCGATGTATTTATTTTATATATTTCTTTCATCAAATTCCACTGGGTCAGAAGTTTACATACTAATTGAGTGTATTTGGTAGCATTGCCTTTAAAAATTGTTTAACTTGGGTCAAATGTTTTGGGTAGCCTTCCACAAGCTTCCCACAATAAGTTGGGTGAATTTTGGCCCATTCCACCTGACAGAGCTGGTGTAACTCAGTCAGGCACACGCTTTTTCAGTTCTGCCCACAAATGTTCTAAAGGATTGAGGCCAGTGCTTTGTGATGGCCACTCCAATACCTTAACTTTATTGTCCTTAAGCCATTTTGCCACAACTTTGCTTGGGGGTCATTGTCCATTTGGAAGACCCATTTGCAACCAAGCTTTAATTTTCTGGCTGATGTCTTGAGGTGTTGCTTCAATATATCCACAATTCTCCTTCCTGATGCCATCCATTTTGTGACCGCCTGCAGTCCCTCCTGCAGCAAAGCACCCCCACAACATGATGCTGCCACCCCCGTGCTTCACGGTTGGGATGGTATTCTTCAGCTTGCAAGACTCCCCCTTTTTCCTCCAACCATAACGATGGTCATTATGGCCAAACAGTTCTATTTTTGTTCCATCAGACCAGAGGACTATTGTTTGTACCGATGAACATGGTACCTTCAGGCATTTGGAAATTGCTCCCAAGGATGAACCAGACTTGTGAAGGTGTGCAATTTTTTTCTGAGGTCTTGGCTGATTTCTTTTGATTTTCCCATGATGTCAAGCAAAAGGCACTGAATTTGAAGGTAGGCCTTGAAATACATCCACAGGTACACCTCCAATTGACTCAAATTATCTAAATTAGCCTCTCAGAAGCTTCTAAAGCCATGACACCATTTTCTGGAATTTACCAAGCTGTTTAAAAGGCACAGTCTGTTTAAAGGCACAACTTAGTGTATGTAAACTTCTGACCCACTGGAATTGTGATACAGTGAATTATAAGTGAAATAATCTGTCTGTAAACAATTGTTGGAAAAAATGATTGTGCCATGCACAATGTAGATGTCCTAACCGACTTGCCAAAACTATAGTTTAACAAGAAATTTGTGGAGTGGTTGAAAAACGAGTTTTAATGACTCCAACATAAGTGTATGTAAACTTCCAACTTCAACTGTACATACACATACCGAAATGCCACGATAATAAAAACATTTTAAATCATATACTTTACCTTTGTTTTCTTCAAGAGTACCTTGTTGGGAAAGGTAAGTCCCACAATAAATGTTTTCAAAAGTGTTCGTTAACTAAGTGACGGCCTTCATCCCTATATGTTGTCTTACTGGATGCGTATTAGAACAGGGCTAGATAAAAGAAAGCCTTTACTGTACAGCCAGCAGTAGCTCTCCAGGAGGAGGGTTAGCCAACCAATGCTGTGTTCGTAGCTAACTGCTACACATCAATCGGCATTTGACAAACAGACAGAAATAGAAGTTAGTTAGCTATCTAGACATTGATTGGGTAACATTGGCAGGCTGGCTTCTTCAAATCAACAAGAAATCGCCAAATATCAAGGTCTATAGCTAGCTACAGGTTCTATAGCTAGATAAGCTAGCCAACATGATTTGCAAACGGGCAAGTTAATCTTTGTTTAATTCACTGGTCCACTCATCGTGCAAATTATGCTAACTAGCTAGTTATATGGCATTGCCATTAATTAAAATTACTCATCAGTTAGCAAGAATGTCAGTTGACTGTCGACTGGTTTGTAAACTAAGTTAGCTAGTAAATGAACTATCATAACAAACTGGTTAACTAGCTTGAAAAAAAAGGAAGCAAAAGGATAACGTTAGGAGGCTAGCCAAGGATAGCAGCTGTTAGCGGGTGGGTATAATGTGTGGAACGTTCCAACAGGAATCTGTTCCAAAAACTTGGTAAAGTACAGGGTTGCCAGCAAACAACGCATAACGTTATATAAAGTAGCATGCTCAATTCGCCTAGCTAACTAGCTGCCGAATAGGCATCACCGTAGCCTATTCTTAATGTTTGTCCATAGGCTACCAAAGTAATGACATACATTTTTTTCGGAATAAACGTGGTGAATGAAAAACGTAATGAAATAGCCCACTTCCTACCCGGTATCTTATTCTGCCGCTATACAACCTTATATTTCATTTTTGGAACAGATTCCTGTTGGAACGTCCAACCCGCTGCTAGCTAGCATCAACAAAGCAGGTCAGTCTTGTTTGCTAGACGCGCTGGAATAAAATATATTTAACAGCATACTAACTATTTATTCTACGGTGAAGTGAAATTATTATTGTCCGTCTTACCAGAAAACGAGTTGTTTTTTCTAGCAATCCTTTCAGGTCATGCAGTTCTTGTTGTCAACCAACCTGACATGCGCAGTACGTTTCAGATGATGACGTCTTTGTCAGCTGATGAGTAGTCAGAAAATAAATAAGTTTTAGTCACCTCGGACAACGGGATATAGCTAGAAGCGATCCCGTTTTTGTCAAGTTAATGCGTTGTAGCTAACCCTAACCAGCAACGTTAATTATCCTAACCTGCCACGAAAAGTCAAATCTGACGTTATTTGACAAAAGCTGGATCCCTTCTAGCCATGAACCGATCAACGCCTACAACAAACAATACAAATCCATAACTTCGCGTTGCAAAGTTTTTTTTTTAACCGCGACTAAATTGACATGTCGATTGGTCCTCGCACTAAATTTAAAAATATATAAAGTAGAAGAAAGTACTTCTATATGTCCTTGTTACGTTTTGAGGTAATAATGTTAAAAAGCAGTACTATGCTATTTCAGGCATTCCTATGACTAATACATGTCCTCCAAAATCAGCTAATTATTTTCAATTGTCGCTACAATTGTAGTCCTACTGATTTGAAATGTTCATAACCAGGCAAAACGTCAGTATAGAGGCAAAGTGGAGTCGCAATTCATAGGCTCAGACACCAGACATATATGGCAGGGTCTACAGACCACGGACTACAAAGGGAATACCAGCCACCTCTCGGACACTGACGTCTTGCTAGTTAACCCTTGCAAGGCTGCTGGCCCTGACGTCTGGATGGAGTGTTTACGGACATATTCACTCCCCCTATCCCATTCCATTGTCCCCCATGCTTCAAGATGTCCACCATTGTTCCTGTACCCAAGAAAGCAAAGGTAACTGAACTACATGACCATCAACCCTGTACCACTCACTTCTGTCATCATGAATTGCTTTGAAAGACTAGTCAAGGATCATATCACCTCCACCTTACCTGCCACCCTAGACCCACTTCAATATGCTTACCGCCCCAATAGATCCACAGACTATGCAATCGCCATCGAACTGCACACTGCCCTAGCTCATCTGGACAAGAGGAATACCTATGTAAGAATGCTGTTCATTGACTAGAGCACAGCATTCAACACCATAGTGCCCTCCAAGCTCATCATTAAGCTTGAGGCTTTTACCGATGCACAATTGAGAGCATCCTGTCAGGCTGTATCACTGCCTAGTACTGCAACTGCACACCCGCAACCGCAGGACTCTCCAGAGTGGTGGTGCGGTTTGCTCAATGCATCACCGGGGGCAAACTACCTGCCCTCCAGGACACCTACAGCAGCCGATGTCACAGGAAGGCTAAAAAGATCATCAAGGACAACAACCGCCCGAGCCACTGCCTGTTCACCCCGCTATCATCCAGATGGTGAGGTCAGTACAGTTGCATCAAAGCTGGGCCGAGAGACTGAACAACAGCTTCTCTTTCAAGGCCAGAAGACTGTTAAATAGCCATCACTAGCACATTAGCGGCTGCTGCACTGCCTTGCAAAAGTATTCATCTCCCTTGCCGTTTTTCCTATTTTGTTGCATTACAACCTGTAATATAAATAGATTTTTATTTGGATTTCATGTAATGGACATACACAAAATAGTCCAAATCGGTGAAATGAAATGAAAAAAATAACCTGTTTAAATACAATTCAAAAGGGAAAACAGCTGCGTGCATATGTATTCACCCCCTTTGCTATGAAGCTCCTAAATAAGATCTGGTGCAACCAATTACCTTCAGAAGTCACATAATTAGTTAAATAAAGTCCACCTGTGTGCAATCTAAGTGTCACATGATCTCTCACATGATCTCAGTATATATACACCTGTTCTGAAAGGCCCAGAGTCTGCAACACTACTAAGCAGGGGGTACCATCAAGCAAGCGGCACCATGAAGACCAAGGAGCTCTCCAAACAGTTCAGGGACAAAGTTGTGGAGAAGTATAGATCAGGGTTGGGTTATAAAAAAGAACCCACCAAAACTCACGGACCAGGCAAGGAGGGCATTAATCAGAGAGGCAACAAAGAGACCAAAGATAACCCTGAAGGAGCTGCAAAGCTCCACAGCGGAGATTGGAGTATCTGTCCACTTTAAGCAGTACACTCCACGGAGCTGGTCTTTATGGAAGAGTGGCCAGAAAAAAGCCATTGCTTAAAGAAAAGAATTAACAAACGAGTTTGCTGTTTGCCAAAAACCATGTGGGAGACTCCCCAAACATATGGAAGTAGGTACTCTGGTCAGATGAGACTAAAATTGAGCTTTTTGGCCAAGGAAAACGCTATCTCTGGCGCAAACCCAACACCTCCCATCACCCCGAGAACGCCATCCCCACAGTGAAGCATGCTGGTGGCAGCATCATGCTGTGGGGATGTTTTTCATCGGCAGGGACTGGTCAGAATTGAAGGAATGATGGATGGCGCTAAATACAAGGATATTCTTTAGGGAATCTTGTTTAAGTCTTCCAGAGATTTGAGACTGAGACGGAGGTTCACCTTCCACCAGGAAACATTTAAATGTCTTGGAATGGCCTAAGACCCCAGTCCAATTGAGAATCTGTGGAATATATTTACCAAAATAAATGATCTAATGACTCTGCCCCCTCGCTGAAAAATCTGCAGAGTTCGGAAGATTGTATCCACCATATATATATATATATATAACATTCTACTTGTTGCAAGAATTTCGTTTAGTAATTTAAATTGAAAAATTCTAAGCTTTGAATCCGGCCCCATTTTGCGTGCCAATTGATTAACCATGTGCCATGGATTCGGTACATAGAAAATCTCTTCCCAACTATTTGGCTATTTATATACCACAGCTGTCAATTTTTTGGTTTTAAATGTAACTGGTATATATTTTTATTTATCACAATTTTCTTTAACCAATTTGGGGTTTTAATGCAGGGCCAACAGACAAGTTGGTACTTTCCCCCCTTCCACTTTTGTCGTAATGCTGCAATTAGTTGGTTGTAATTTTGGGTAGAGCAGATATTTACATATGTCTGTGTTAGCTGCATGTGTAATATGACGCCACCAGTCCTATTTATTATTTAATTGACAAGAATTATACCTCTTTTAAAAATGTTATCAAAAAAGAATGTTTTTTAAATAAATTAGTATGTTTGAGTTTAACCACAATATTTGTTGTGTTATTTGTTCTGTCTTTTCAGGTGGATTAAACTGAAAATCCAACCAACTTTCTATGGCTTGTTAAAAAATAACGATATTTTGGAGATGATTTAAAGGGGAAAAGGCCATTCTTGAACATGTGGTGAGACATTCTTACTGATTTACTACAAAACCATTTTGGATTATAACTGATGCCTTTAGTGAGAGGGCTAATGCTTTAATATTTAATCATTTCTGTCCATCCGAATTCATATTCATTATTTAAACAGGCCCTTCTAATTTTGTCTGGCTTGCCGTTCCAAATAAAATTGAATATTTTTTGCCCATATAATTTTAAAAAACAGGTCGCTAAGGGGTAAGCAAAACCATAAGAAAATAGGTAACCTGGGATATGACTAAAGAGTTAATCAGGGTGATTTTTCCACAAATAAACAGGTATTTTCCTTTTCATGGTAGCAAGATCTTATCTATTTTTTCCTAACTTTCTATAACAATGCATTGGAACGAGATCATTTATTTCCGGAGATGTCCACATCCCTGTCAGATTTTATTGGTAAACTACCCGGTAATGTAAAAGTTGTATTTTTTTGTGATCCAATATGTAATATAGTTTATCATCATTTGGTTTTAATTCAGAGGTTAGAAAAAACATCTAGATCCTCAATGAGGCTGTGGGGGGATTCTAATTATGGATTTAGATATTACTGCACTGTTAGAGCTACAAACACAAGCATTTCGCTACACCCGCAATAACATCTGCTAAACACTTGTATGTGACAAATAACATTTGATTTGATTCTTGCAAACTATGTCTTTATTAATTATTGAGCTGCAGTTCTGGTTCTATCCACATGGTGGCAGTAGTATTTAGTGTTTGAAATCCACCCACCACTGCCTAATGTGCTAATTTACTGTGATCCGTGTTTTGATTGTGCAACAATAATATTATAGGCCTATATCTTCTGAAAACATGTGGCTTTTAATTCCTGTTATGTCAATGTTTACCAGACCTCATTCCTTTGTTATCACTTGACATCACCCAGATAGTACAGCATTGATTACCATAAAGCCTGCCACACCATAATAAAGAGCATATCTTTCCCCCATACATCAAATCAAGTTGAATGTTGCTGCAGTGTTATAGTCAATGTTTATTTTTGACTTAAATAATATACATAATAGGATAATCTATATTCAAACTAGTGACAGTGTCTGTATTCCTCATAGGAGTGAAATGTACAAAGCAGTTAGGCTTAACTAAAACACACAGAGGAGAAGTGGGGTGGGGGCAGCAGACTGCTATGGTGCAGTGCACTATACACACCAAATGTAATCAGTTGACATGCAATTATACACCAGTAAGAGGTTTTAATGGCCACGCTTATAACAGTGTGTGTTGGAGCCCAATATTACAATTTCCCCATCTCTGTTTGCATTGCTGTCTCCGCCCTCATTTGTCCCACTCACACCACCGGATGGGTCTTTGTAGTGTGTGCGTGCGTGCGTGCGCGTGCTGAGCTGGGTTCAATGGCAGCGCTACTAAACACTGTCATCATTAAGTTCTCTCTCTTTTCCTCCGCATTAGGAGCAGTAGTGTAATGAGTCTCTAGTTAGTCTGTCATGTTGCGTTTTTTTTAATGTCATGTTTATCCCTGTCCTTGTTTACTCTCTTTACATAACAGCATGTTTGTGGTTTTATTATCCATTACTGAGATGATACAAAGGGAATGTGACAAAACATTTAATCCTGGTTTCTCTCATTTAAGCTGGCATTGTTTTATGTGGGGCCTGTTCTGCTTTTATGTGGATCCTGACCTTTTTTTTCAGGTCAGGATTATTTTGTTTTAAGTGCAATGTTGCATGATTTAAAAGGAAAGCAGACATGATATCACACAAGTTTAAATCTTTTTTATTGTTGAAAAAGGACAAAACAAACAAATGTAGACACATCCTATCACAGCCACAGTACCAGGGACAAACTATACCGAGCCTCAATTTCCAGTCTGTCATATAGTTGTAGGTGTATGTAATATTTCAGAAACAATTGATGATGAATAAAAACAAGGTTAAATATAAGGCAGTTATAGATGACCTTGAGCTTGGCTTTAAAGAAAGCATTTGATTTGTGTTAAATACTAAACTAAACCTTTAAGTAAACATACAAAACACCAGTTATAATTGCCTATATCGTGTAGACTTAGTATGTCATATCATAAAGTATTAAATTAAATGTGCCTTTACAGAGGGAAAACAGAGGGAAAACAGAGGGAATTACGATCAAGGCAAAGGAAAGTGATCGCACAACTTTTTGGCGCTCATAAATATGTATGTGGCCGATGTGCTGGTGTTGGTGTGATGATTAGAGAAATGCAGACCAAACTAAACTCTTGAATAGTCGAATAACTTGTTTTCACTCCATTTACATACTTGGAAAATGCATTGTGGGCTGAACGAAAAAAAAGACAAATGTCATATAGCACTGTAATGTAACCCACTACTATAACCCACAAGTAACTGAGAAAGAATGGAAATCCCAACGTCATAAGCAATGTTTAGTGAAAAAAATTAACCATTTTAGACTGTTCATGCTTGAGATGGTTGGTTAGTTCTGCTTCATGCCAGGCCCTACTACTTCTCTAGTCTAACCCAAAGGCCATGGTCTTCTGCAGGACAGGATGACTGCCTGTTCTTAATGAGGGGAGTGACTCAGCTGTGTGTTAGAGGCTTATTAGTAGCTTATAGTCCATCAGTGCTTTGCTCTGACCTCTAGGGTCTACTCTGATGGTATGGACCATGTATTATATTTCTATGGTATGGATGAACCCTCTGGCCAAGCTCTGAGCTACCCCCACAGATTGCCATGAACAATGTGGTTTATACAGTGTATAAGGATTTTATAGAGAATGCTTAGAAAAGAAGAAGGCCCTGTGAAGATAGAAAGGCCTGTTTATGGCCCCATTGGACAATGTCATGCGTGAATAGAAGCGCTGATGCAAACTACTGTAGCATAGAAATATATGCGACTGTTCTCTCTCTCCCTGTTTCCCTTTCTCTCTCTCTCCCTGTTTCCCTCTCTCTCTCTCTCTCCCTGTTTCCCCCCCCCCTCTCTCTCTCTCTCTCTCTCTCTCTCTCTGTTTCCCCTTCTCTCTCTCTCTCTCCTCTCTCTCTCTCTCTCTCCCTGTTTCTCTCTCTCTCTCTCTCTCTGTTTCCCCTTCTATCTCTCTGTCTGTTTCCCCTTCTCTCTCTCTCTCTCTTTCTCTCTCTCTCTCTCTCTCTCTCTCTCTCTCTCTGTTTCCCCTTCTCTCTCTCTCTATCTCTCTCTCTCTCTGTGTTTCCCCTTCTCTCTCTCTCTCTCTCTCTCTCTCTCTCTGTCACTCTCTCCACTATGGTTGGCACAGCTGGAGTTTGGAATGAGCAGCACGTTGTCACTAGTTGGTTCCCCCAACGTCAGAGAGGTGTATTTTATATTTACTGTATGTGTGTGTGTTTCATGCTCTTCTGATAAAAAGCTGTCATATTTCATAGTCCGACATGTGACAGGACGGCTCACTCCGTATAAAAACACAAAGCGTATGACCTTGTCCTCCACCACAGTCAACTGTCATATAACATATAAACACTTGACACTTGTCACGGGAGGAATAACCAGCTGTCACACGCGAGGGGCTGGTCATCGACTCTGTGTCTAGCCTAGAGTAGCAGATCATTTCTGGACTGTTTTTGTACTTGAATGTCTTGTGTTTTCAACCGTGATGTCGGTCAATTGAAATGCGGTCATGCGGTTGCTCCGTTGGTCAATCCTCCATATTCTGTATGACTATGATTAATTAGTCTACTACTAAATTGTGCATGCGTGTGTGTGTGTGTGTGTGTGTGTGTGTGTGTGTGTGTGTGTGTGTGGTCCGTTTATGTTGTACAGTATGTTCCGCGGAATACTCTAATATAGCAGATAATACAATGCATAGGTGATATTGCTCAGTAATGTAGGGGACCTGTGAACCAGGCTGAAGATAAGGTTAGACATGATATTTGGTGGGTTTCTAACATGTTCAAGGTCATTTTCTCTTAACCCGTGTCTGGCCCGGAGAGGAGTGGAGCATTAATCTATTTTTTTTTGCAGCGTCAAGACAAAGTTTACTGGCTCTGTGAGTGTATCGATTCCCCCTCCCCCATCTCTCATTCTCTCTCTCCCCGTTTCCAGTTCAGTTCTCCAGTAGTGAGATCGTCAGTGTAGATCTTTGCCTTTTCTACAGGGAACACTTGTGCACCGAAGTTGACAAATGTAAGAGCAGAAATGTAGGAGCACAATGAAAAATAATTGATGTTACAAGCTGTTTTCTTTTTTTTGTATTTTATATTCTATTATATTTCTTGGGGGGGGGGGGGGGGGTGGATCAGCTTCAATATTGCAGATAGATGGTGCCTTATCAATGTAATTTTCTGCATCATTTCCAATCGGCAATATATTTTTTGCGGGGGTAAATATACAGTGCCTTGCGAAAGTATTCGGCCCCCTTAAACTTTGCGACCTTTTGCCACATTTCAGGCTTCAAACATAAAGATATAAAACTGTATTTTTTTGTGAAGAATCAACAACAAGTGGGACACAATCATGAAGTGGAACGACATTTATTGGATATTTCAAACTTTTTTAACAAATCAAAAACTGAAAAATTGGGCGTGCAAAATTATTCAGCCCCCTTAAGTTAATACTTTGTAGCGCCACCTTTTGCTGCGATTACAGCTGTAAGTCGCTTGGGGTATGTCTCTATCAGTTTTGCACATCGAGAGACTGAATTTTTTTCCCATTCCTCCTCGCAAAACAGCTCGAGCTCAGTGAGGTTGGATGGAGAGCATTTGTGAACAGCAGTTTTCAGTTCTTTCCACAGATTCTCGATTGGATTCAGGTCTGGACTTTGACTTGGCCATTCTAACACCTGGATATGTTTATTTTTGAACCATTCCATTGTAGATTTTGCTTTATGTTTTGGATCATTGTCTTGTTGGAAGACAAATCTCCGTCCCAGTCTCAGGTCTTTTGCAGACTCCATCAGGTTTTCTTCCAGAATGGTCCTGTATTTGGCTCCATCCATCTTCCCATCAATTTTAACCATCTTCCCTGTCCCTGCTGAAGAAAATCAGGCCCAAACCACGATGCTGCCACCACCATGTTTGACAGTGGGGATGGTGTGTTCAGCTGTGTTGCTTTTACGCCAAACATAACGTTTTGCATTGTTGCCAAAAAGTTCAATTTTGGTTTCATCTGACCAGAGCACCTTCTTCCACATGTTTGGTGTGTCTCCCAGGTGGCTTGTGGCAAACTTTAAACAACACTTTTTATGGATATCTTTAAGAAATGGCTTTCTTCTTGCCACTCTTCCATAAAGGCCAGATTTGTGCAATATACGACTGATTGTTGTCCTATGGACCGAGTCTCCCACCTCAGCTGTAGATCTCTGCAGTTCATCCAGAGTGATCATGGGCCTCTTGGCTGCATCTCTGATCAGTCTTCTCCTTGTATGAGCTGAAAGTTTAGAGGGACGGCCAGGTCTTGGTAGATTTGCAGTGGTCTGATACTCCTTCCATTTCAATATTATCGCTTGCACAGTGCTCCTTGGGATGTTTAAAGCTTTGGAAATCTTTTTGTATCCAAATCCGGCTTTAAACTTCTTCACAACAGTATCTCGGCCCTGCCTGGTGTGTTCCTTGTTCTTCATGATGCTCTCTGCGCTTTTAACGGACCTCTGAGACTATCACAGTGCAGGTGCATTTATACGGAGACTTGATTACACACAGGTGGATTGTATTTATCATCATTAGTCATTTAGGTCAACATTGGATCATTCAGAGATCCTCACTGAACTTCTGGAGAGAGTTTGCTGCACTGAAAGTAAAGGGGCTGAATAATTTTGCACGCCCAATTTTTCAGTTTTTGATTTGTTAAAAAAGTTTGAAATATCCAATAAATGTCGTTCCACTTCATGATTGTGTCCCACTTGTTGTTGATTCTTCACAAAAAAATACAGTTTTATATCTTTATGTTTGAAGCCTGAAATGTGGCAAAAGGTCGCAAAGTTCAAGGGGGCCGAATACTTTCGCAAGGCACTGTATATACACAGTACCAGTCACAAGTTTGGACACACCTACTCATTCAAGGGTTTTTCTTTATTTTCTACATTGTAGAATAATAGTGAAGACATCAAAACTATGAAAAAACACATGGAATCATGTAGTAACCAAAAAAGTCTTAAACAAATCATATTATACATTTAAAGTTGGAACTTTACATACACCTTAGCCAAATACATTTAAACTCAGTTTTTACACAATTCCTGACATTTAATCCTAGTAAAAAATCCCTGTTTTAGGTCAGTTGGGATCACCACTTTATTTTAAGAATGTGAAATGTCAGAATAATAGTAGAGTGATTTATTTCATTCATCATATTCCCAGTGGGTCAGAAGTTGACATACACTCAATTAGTATTTGGTAGCATTGCCTTTAAATTGTTTAACTGTATATAACTGTATATTTTCCTCCTTTATTATTTACTCATAACCCTAACACCCCTCCCCTAATTTAAGTAAACTAATGGACAACAATACTAATGCAAAAGCTGGAAGTAGACGCCTACTATATACATTTTACAGACAGTATATTTTACATTAGTCATCTTTATTAAATATTTTTCGTCCTACTGTTCAGCTACTCTCAACCCCTCTCATCTATCTCTGAATACCATCCAGTTTTGATTTCTAATTGCCATATATTTGTCACACAAAGCTTCAGAACCTTTCTATTCTCAGTTTATACAGATTGCAATTTTTTTTTTTAATTGCTAAGAGTATTATTATAATATTGCTCGATTAACTATGACTTTTCAAATCACCCAACAGTGCTATTTGAAGAGTTAGCTCCAGCTAAATGTTGCAATTTTTCAGCCATTCCTGGACCTGTGACCAAAAACATGATGTCTCTTCACAGCAAAATCTGGGATGGTTGTACAAGCTGTTTTCTTTGTAGTAATGGTAAAAGCATGACATTCATGCATCTGCACTCAGTGTATCCTAAATAAAAATGCCAGGTCGCACAGTAAGGTATTTAGGCGCATATGCGAATAGAATGGTCACACTGTAGAGCCCTGATAGGGGAGGAAAGAGGAGTCCTGTCCAGTAGTTGATGCACTTGGATGATTCTGTATATGCTGGGTTGGCAAAGCAGTGTTTCCAAATCTCATATTCTGTTTCTCTCTCAGTGATGACAGTGTTGAAGCGTGATGACAGTGTTGTGTGTCCACCAGCAGTCAGATGAGGCCAGGGGAGATAAGAACAGTCTAATCCCCAGTGTGTCTGTGTGGTTTGTGTCCTACCGTGACATGGCTCAGTAGTGACAAGGCAGTGAGAACATGAATTTAGCATAGAAGTAATAATAGTAATAAGTACATTATCTCTACATCTTTGGTCACAACACATGAAAAGCTATGTTCTTTTTGGCCACAAGTCATCATAATGTCATGGAGGATGTGATATACGCTATTTCCACTGAGAAGCGACTGTAGAGTTCCAATCAGAGAAGGGTGGGTGCTATTCATTACTACTGATGAACACATCAATTAAATTGGCCTCAGGCACATAACAGGCCTCTTACAAAATGATAGTGAATGTGTATTGGCTGAAGATGGAGTTAACAAGGTTGTTCCCTATATAAAGTGCTATAGTGATTGTAAAGGACCTAATGGATATAATGATGTTGTTGTTCCCTGTATAAACTGCAGTGATTGTATAAAGATGGGGCAGGTTGGTATAATCAGTACCTTGGAGAGCGAACGGTGGACCAGACCTGAAAATGCACACAGCAGCAGATATTTTCTCACCTTCACAAGAGAGGGACACAATGGCCCTCCTTATAGTGGGTGGGGGAGGGGAGAGAAGCAGAGGTTTGCCCGTGTGTTTGTGTCTCTGTGTGTGAGTGTATAAGAGTGTACACATGTATTTGTCTCTGTGCGTGTGAGCTGTGCTTTTTGAGCTCAGGTTGGGCTAACTACCCAAGTGCTCAGTTCTTCTTTGTCTGACTTCCCCTCTTCTCCCCTCCTATAACAAGTATATAGTGGTTGTGGTAATTAGCAGCTGGGAGAGGTTAATGATTGTCAGCCCTTCTCTCTCTGTCTGTCATGCTCCATCAGAGTGTGTGCGTGTGCCATGCTGCTGTGAATAAGATGGTCGCCATGGTGGCAGAGGGTGACGGCCACTCCTTTTGTTGTCTACTTCCTTTGGGATGTGTAGTTTATAGAAGGACTGAAGAGACCAGGATGCCATTGTACGGCAGGCCATAATGACATCACCAGAGAGACTGAGACTCTAGTCATCTCTCTCATCAACAAAGGTCATAAAGGATACAGACAGAAACAGACACACATACATACACACACACACGCCCATTAAATAGCTTCGGCATCGCTATTGTGATGAGGGCCTCTGATTTGTTACGAGAATTCATATCAAAATGGAAAAACCTGTGGTAAAATATTTGAAGATTAACCCAGTGAAGAGTAGGTTCTCACTCCCTGTTCTGCCCTCTATTAAATCAGAAACATTTCTCTGAATGTCTCAGAAGGATTTACGCCCTAAGCCAAATCACACTGAAACTGTGGGTTATCAAGGCTTCTCAGGACACTTCTCATATCCGTATCAGCCATACATTATGGTGCTAATCAGAGAATCAGGATATGCTGATAATGCTTATTTTTTACTTTTGGAATTGAAATTAAAATGAAATAAATGATTGAGCGCTGCCCAATCCAATCTTGGCTGGTTGAATAATCCCTGTGCTTTAACGTGTTTATCTTAGACAAATATGAACTGATCTGGTAAGGCCGGGCTTTCTGTCTCCAGACAGGGCCAATTGAAAAACTGAAGGGAATAACAATGGAAAAATGGGCAATTCCTCACCAGGACAGACGAAAATATGTCTCAGATTGTTCTGGCAATTCTCACATAGAAACTTAATTGGGAGGAAGGATGTTTGACATGCTTTTTGTATTTGTATCACAATTTCTTTCTTGAAAATCCATGGGGAAAGTGGCTATTTTAGGCCCAATTTTATTTTGTACAAAATTAAAAAGGACGTTTTTATCACTATTAGGAGTATAATGACACCAAGATGTTGTCTGTATCATGTACGGTTAACAGATCATCGGGTCTTACAGGAGGCATGTATTGTATTGGTCTAAAATGGACACTTTCATCATGATTGAAAAATATACATATTTTTGATACTAATTTAAAAGGCATGTCAAACATCCTTCATCACAATATCGTTTGTGAAAAGTCCTAGAACAATCTAAGATACCCACAAATATTTTTGGACTGTCTTGGCGTGAAATTGCCCGAATATGATTTTATTTCCACCTTATTAGACCAGACATAGAAAGAGAGAGTATGGAGTAAAAGAGTGTGAAAGTAGTGAAGGAGAGAGAAAGAAGTCATTATCCCTCATACCTTTTACATTACCCCTCATACCACACTGTAACAGAGGGAGGACATGTAATCCAGTTGTTCAGTTTTAGCTGATGATTTTGGATCATTTGATGACATTGTTAATTAAACAGAAGACTAAACCCAACACTTCACATCTAGTGCATTTCTTGTGAATTATATGGTCAGGCATATAAAAAAAAAAGATTTACATAAACAGGACAGTTGTCATCATTTTGTTTCTAACATTAGGAGGGTGACATTGATGATAATGAACAACCTGCAAAGGCTCATGGGAATAAGGTGGTGTTAATAATTGAGCGGCCGTTCACCGTCTCTCCTATCAGCACTACGGGTCACATGGGAAATGAGCCGACCACCCAGCGCCCCACTACCCACAATTCCCTGTAGAATTGACGTCACAGGTGGTGAACTGAGAAAATCATTACCCTCCAAAGGTTGTGGTTGGCTAATGCAGCTGTAACCTGTCATTGTGGCCCTATCAAAAAGCACTCTGGGGTTCCAAATGTGATGTAAATCAAATTAGCATCAGCTCCCACCTCGGACCGGGACGACCTCATTTTACATTTCAATTGATCAGATGGCTGATATCTATCTCGACCCAAAGTAATTACTGTAATTTGTCTTGGGCACTCTCTCCTCGCCATTAAACTGAATGCAATCAATTTCCTTGCATGGTCACGGCAGTCAGTGACGTGAAGGTTTGAACCTGCTTCTCTTGCGTAAGACTGTGTTTGCATGCTGAGCTAAAGCCTAGGCACTGAGCCACCTCTGTTAACCCATTCGTTCCCACATGTTCCCCAGACATGCCACTATGCAAATACTGTGCCATTCGTAACCCGAACATGTAATCCATATTGCTTTCATAAATATAAGTATGTAAAAAAGCACATTTTATTCTCGGTCAAAATTGCAACCGATGGGAACATACAGTGCTCTGCGTATAGTAAAATGAACAGACATTTACCTCTATTCCTCAGCACCAATATCTACAGTGCCTTGCGAAAGTATTCGGCCCCCTTGAACTTTGCGACCTTTTGCCACATTTCAGGCTTCAAACATAAAGATATAAAACTGTATTTTTTTGTGAAGAATCAACAACAAGTGGGACACAATCATGAAGTGGAACGACATTTATTGGATATTTCAAACTTTTTTAACAAATCAAAAACTGAAAAATTGGGCATGCAAAATTTTTCAGCCCCCTTAAGTTAATACTTTGTAGCGCCACCTTTTGCTGTGATTACAGCTGTAAGTCGCTTGGGGTATGTCTCTATCAGTTTTGCACATCGAGAGACTGACATTTTTTCCCATTCCTCCTTGCAAAACAGCTCGAGCTCAGTGAGGTTGGATGGAGAGCATTTGTGAACAGCAGTTTTCAGTTCTTTCCACAGATTCTCGATTGGATTCAGGTCTGGACTTTGACTTGGCCATTCTAACACCTGGATATGTTTATTTTTGAACCATTCCATTGTAGATTTTGCTTTATGTTTTGGATCATTGTCTTGTTGGAAGACAAATCTCCGTCCCAGTCTCAGGTCTTTTGCAGACTCCATCAGGTTTTCTTCCAGAATGGTCCTGTATTTGGCTCCATCCATCTTCCCATCAATTTTAACCATCTTCCCTGTCCCTGCTGAAGAAAAGCAGGCCCAAACCATGATGCTGCCACCACCATGTTTGACAGTGGGGATGGTGTGTTCAGGGTGATGAGCTGTGTTGCTTTTACGCCAAACATAACGTTTTGCATTGTTGCCAAAAAGTTCAATTTTGGTTTCATCTGACCAGAGCACCTTCTTCCACATGTTTGGTGTGTCTCCCAGGTGGCTTGTGGCAAACTTTAAACAACACTTTTTATGGATATCTTTAAGAAATGGCTTTCTTCTTGCCACTCTTCCATAAAGGCCAGATTTGTGCAATATACGACTGATTGTTGTCCTATGGACAGAGTCTCCCACCTCAGCTGTAGATCTCTGCAGTTCATCCAGAGTGATCATGGACCTCTTGGCTGCATCTCTGATCAGTCTTCTCCTTGTATGAGCTGAAAGTTTAGAGGGACGGCCAGGTCTTGGTAGATTTGCAGTGGTCTGATACTCCTTCCATTTCAATATTATCGCTTGCACAGTGCTCCTTGGGATGTTTAAAGCTTTGGAAATCTTTTTGTATCCAAATCCGGCTTTAAACTTCTTCACAACAGTATCTCGGCCCTGCCTGGTGTGTTCCTTGTTCTTCATGATGCTCTCTGCGCTTTTAACGGACCTCTGAGACTATCACAGTGCAGGTGCATTTATACGGAGACTTGATTACACACAGGTGGATTGTATTTATCATCATTAGTCATTTAGGTCAACATTGGATCATTCAGAGATCCTCACTGAACTTCTGGAGAGAGTTTGCTGCACTGAAAGTAAAGGGGCTGAATAATTTTGCACGCCCAATTTTTCAGTTTTTGAATTGTTAAAAATGTCGTTCCACTTCATGATTGTGTCCCACTTGTTGTTGGATCTTCACAAAAAAATACAGTTTTATATCTTTATGTTTGAAGCCTGAAATGTGGCAAAAGGTCGCAAAGTTCAAGGGGGCCGAATACTTTCGCAAGGCACCGTATATAACTCAGACCACTTTCCCACACACTTAAACCCAGTGACCCACACACCCCAGCCCTGTTACCCCCATGCCCTAACCCAAACACCCACATGTCAATATCCTAATAGTGATACAATCAAGTACAGATACACTCACATCCTAGCCCTAAATACCTTATGTTACTCATAGACTCCGTTCCTTTGCCAAAACACCTAATCCCCTCCTCCCTCAGCCCTGTGACCCACTTTCCTTAGGCCTGTATTCCCAACTATTTGCTGCACACACCAACCCTGTTGTTTGCATATTTTAGTCCTGTGACCTCTGACCATAGATACACTAATAGTACAGTGGTATAACATATGTTCCCCAGCCCCATTCACTTTTTCCTACCACAAACTTGTGCCAAGTATTTGAATCCATACCCATCACCGGTATAAGCCTTGTGTATCCTACACCTCATTACTCATATAAACACTGTTAATCCATGGGCATTCTCATATAAAACAGATCTAACCAAGTGCCCAAGCCTCAACATTCATACAAACCAGGTGCACACCTGCACGTCTAACCCAATATTGATTACAAAAAAACAGGTCATCTGCTAAGTCATTCCCAATTATCATAAAAATAGGTGTACTCCAGCATTTCAGCCCAAATATCTATACAAGCCAGGTCTACTCCTGCATTTCAGCCCAAATATCTGTACAAGCCAGGTCTAGTCCTGCATTTCAGCCCAAATATCTATACAAGCCAGGTCTACTCCTGCATTTCAGCCCAAATATCTATACAAGCCAGGTCTACTCCTGCATTTCAGCCCAAATATCTATACAAGCCAGGTGTACTCCTGCATTTCAGCCCAAATATCTATACAAGCCAGGTCTACTCCTGCATTTCAGCCCAAATATCTATACAAGCCCGGTCTACTCCAGCATTTCAGGCCAAATATCTATACAAGCCAGGTCTACTCCTGCCTTTCAGCCCAAATATCTATACAAGCCAGGGTACTCCTGCATTTCAGCCCAAATATCTATACAAGCCAGGTGTACTCCTGCATTTCAGCCCAAATATCTATACAAGCCAGGTCTACTCCTGCATTTCAGCCTAAATATCTATACAAGCCTGGTCTACTCCAGCATTTCAGCCCAAATATCTATACAAGCCAGGTCTACTCCTGCATTTCAGCCCAAATATCTATACAAGCCAGGTCTACTCCTGCATTTCAGCCCAAATATCTATACATGCCAGGTCTACTCCTGCATTTCAGCCCAAATATCTATACAAGCCAGGTGTACTCCTGCATTTCAGCCCAAATATCTATACAAGCCAGGTCTACTCCTGCATTTCAGCCCAAATATCTATACAAGCCAGGTGTAGTCCTGCATTTCAGCCCAAATATCTATACAAGCCAGGTGTACTCCTGCATTTCAGCCCAAATATCTATACAAGCCAGGTGTACTCCTGCATTTCAGCCCAAATATCTATACAAGCCAGGTCTACTCCTGCATTTCAGCCCAAATATCTATGCAAGCCAGGTCTACTCCTGCATTTCAGCTCCAATTTACATACCTCAAAGTCTGCACCTGTGCTTGAATCCAATTAGTCAACTAAGCTAGGTCTAAATGTGCCAAAGCCTGAATACCCATAAACTGTAAACACGGTATACCCCTGCACCTCAGCTCCAGTACACCTACAAACCAGGTCTACACTTTTGACTGAGTCCCAATACTAATATAAACCAGATCTACACCTGCATATCTCAGCCCAAATACCCATATGGAACAGGTTCACACTACCAGCTCTCAGTCTCACATCAGTATTAGACGTTCAATAATGTTTCTCAAACGTCAAATTTAGCAGTTGTTCCAAATTTCAAAGTGTTTAAGGTTAAATTTAGGCATTAACTGTGAATTGTTTTAATATATATTTTTTAATTTTACCCCCCTTTTCTCCCCAATTTTCGTGGTATCCAATTGTTAGTAGTTACTATCTTGTCTCATCGCTATAACTTCCCGTATGGGCCCAGAGTCTCTGGTGGCACAGCTAGCATTGCGATGCAGTGCCCTAGACCACTGCACCACAACAGTGAATTCTTAAGCATAGGAATGGTTAAGGTAAGGGTCCACAGCGCAAGGGCCCGGTCAATTAAATTCCCTGTGGCACCGGGGCCCACTAGAGATGCAGAGACAATACATGAGGAACAGAGAGCCAGTGAAATTGAAACCAGAAAGGGTTTGGCGGAAAGTGATGATGGAATACTCACATCTACCCCGTGAGATGGACGACCCCGTGATCATCACGCTGCCCTCGTGGACCCCTGATTGGGACACACCGGACACAGTTGAAGCTGGTGCTCATCCTGACCTCAATAGGGACAGAGCCCCAGCTGTCTCCGGCGGTGTCGCTCTGCCCCGGGGAGGTGTGTGAACCCTCCCTCCATGGGTTCAGGCTTTGTCTCAGGACGGCCAAAGGAGGAGGGCGAGAGGCGATGGAGGTGCCGACACTCCTGAAGAAGGTTATCCAGACGAATGGCCATTGCTATGAGTGCGTCCAAGGAGAGGTCATCGTCTCGACACACCAGCACCATCTGGACCTCTTCGCACAGTCCTCTTCTGAATATGATGTGGAGCGCCGTCTCAATCCATCCGCTGGAGTCTGCCATGTTCCAGAAGGTGAGGGCGTACTCCGCAGCGGTCAGGGCGTACTCTGCAGCGGTCTAGGCACACTGCCATAGTTGGAGTAGGCTCTCACCTCCCTCTCAGTGGATGATCGAAGACCGCCCTGAACAGAGCCATGGATCTCTCATAGGAACCCAGCTCTTTCTCTTTACGAGACGGTCCTGACACAATCCAGCGCCTGTCCGGTCAGCAGGGAAATTACCATGGTAACCTTGGACCTCTTAGTGGTAGGGGCTCCCGTTTGATGGGCGAAATAGAGGAAGCACTGGAGTAGGAATCCCTGGCATTTAGATGGAGTCTCGTCATATTTGTTCGGTAGGGACAATTGGGCATCGCTGACCTGGGCCGACTGCTGGATGGGCTGGGAGACTGGCTAGCTTGGACGACTCGTTGTAGAGGGTCCTCTGCTAGTTGGAGGTGATGCCCCACGGGTGATGTAGAGGCGTTGGAGAACGCGGAGGACCTCATCCATAGCCGTACCCTTTTGCACCAGTTGGCTGTGGTGTTGGCGGATTAGGTGTCCTTGTTCGCTGACCTTCTGGGAGATGTCTTCATTTCCTGCTGCTTCCATTTGTTGAGGCAGTATTCTGTAACGTAGACACAGCAAGTGCAGTTGGTGAGTTTAATAACAAGGACCATGATGATATACAAAACAAGAGAAGCATACTGGACATGAAAACAAAACCAATATTGTCTGAAGACTGAGGCTACTGAGGGCTGAATAAGGGAGACTAATAAAGTTTATGAAGTCCAGGTGTGCATAACGATGGGGAGCAGGTGTGCGTAATGATGTTTGCCAGGTGTGCGTAATGATGTTTGCCAGGTGTGCGTAATGATGGTTGCCAGGTGTGCATAATGATGGTTGTCAGGTGTGCGTAATGATGGTTGCCAGGTGTGCGTAATTTGGGTTGCCAAGACCGATGGTTCGTAGAAACGTCGAGCACCGGAGCGAGAGAGCGGCAATAGGCATGACACAACTTTCCCTTTCGCAACTATTCTGTTACACAACTCCAACATTGTCCTTTTTGCCTCCGTGGATCTTTTTTTGCCTATTCCCAAAAGCATCTAATCCCGCTCATCACTAATCTAAACATATGTAAAAGTGAATGGCTAATGGTAAAATCATCTGTAATATCATCTTGATCAAGCATATCCATAACCCAACTCAACTTCAATCTAATGAAAAAATGATGAATCTACTATATACTGAACAGTATATAATACATTGAATCCATGATGCTGATGGTATATGACAATACAGTGGCCCTAATGTATTGAAAATGAAGGCACATGTTGTATGTAAACTAGACCCTTTAAATATTATATTCACACAAAAAAACGCTTTTATTCCAACAATGTATTTGTTTTTTTAAGCTGTTTGAATGCAGACCTCTGGTGTCAGATTTGTCTGCATAAATTCACCCTGGAGATTTGGGCTTATGGTCTTGTGACCATTTTGAGAAATCATATGACCTAAGTGGTGTGTGTGTAAACTATTACGACCTGTGTGTGTGTGCATGTGTACGTGTGTCCCACCACATTTATCACTGTGTCTGTGTAATTGATTTTGCTCACGCCAGCCACGCCAGTCCCAGCAGGTGTGTGTCTTAAAATGGCCGGATGGCAGATTATCCCTTAATCGCAGATCACAGGCCTCTCTCACTCTCAGCTTGTTGTGTATACCCTCCTCTGCCTACAGTACATCCTGTTGCTCCAATCACTGTCCCTGTGTCGTGTTTCCCTAACGTCACAGTGTGTGTAGGCAAGATGTTCTGCACCTTTCTACAGCTCTCAGTCTACAGTGCATCTAATCCTTTATGTCCCTGTATATTGTGTCTATCTGTGTGTGTCCCTGTATATTGTGTCTATGTGTGTGTGTCCCTGTAAATTGTGTCTATGTGTGTGTGTCCCTGTATATTGTGTCTATGTGTGTGTGTGTCCCTGTATAATGTGTCTATGTGTGTGTGTCCCTGTATATTGTGTCTATGTGTGTGTGTCCCTGTATATTGTGTCTATGTGTGTGTGTCCCTGTATATTGTGTCTATGTGTGTGTGTCCCTGTATATTGTGTCTATGTGTGTGTGTCCCTGTATATTGTGTCTATGTGTGTGTGTCCCTGTATATTGTGTCTATGTGTGTGTGTCCCTGTATATTGTGTCTATGTGTGTGTGTGTCCCTGTATATTGTGTCTATGTGTGTGTGTCCCTGCATATTGTGTCTATGTGTGTGTGTGTCCCTGTATATTGTGTCTATGTGTGTGTGTCCCTGTATATTGTGTCTATGTGTGTGTGTCCCTGTATATTGTGTCTATGTGTGTGTGTGTCCCTGTATATTGTGTCTATGTGTGTGTGTGTCCCTGTATATTGTGTCTATGTGTGTGTGTCCCTGCATATTGTGTCTATGTGTGTGTGTGTCCCTGTATATTGTGTCTATGTGTGTGTGTCCCTGTATATTGTGTCTATGTGTGTGTGTCCCTGCATATTGTGTCTATGTGTGTATGTCCCTGTATATTGTGTCTATGTGTGTGTGTCCCTGCATATTGTGTCTATGTGTGTTTGTCCCTGCGTATTGTGTCTATGTGTGTGTGTCCCTGCGTATTGTGTCTATGTGTGTGTGTCCCTGTATATTGTGTCTATGTGTGTGTGTCCCTGTATATTGTGTCTATGTGTGTATGTCCCTGTATATTGTGTCTATGTGTGTGTGTCCCTGTATATTGTGTCTATGTGTGTGTGTCCCTGCACAGCCTATCTGTTTCCTCTGTCTTTTCAGGACATGCTTCCCTACATTTCTTGTACTCACAGGAAAACTTCGTAAAGGTTCATTCATGCTTTTAAGCTGTAACAAAGCTTCATACTGGTTGGCTTTAAAGTGTTACCATGAGTTTTTCTTCTTTATCTCCATATCAAGCCCCAGCTCTTGAACACAATCCCCCCCCTCTTTAACACATCTCCTTTCATCCCTTCTTTTCTTTCCTTCCCTCCTCTGAAACATCTGTCTTTTCTTTCCTTGTTCATGTCCCTTCTGTAGCTCAGCAGTAGATGTCTCTGATTGTCACGGTGAGCTGAGCTGGTTAAGAGATCAACGTTTCCAATCCAACAGGCAGGCTGGGCGCCTGTGGACATCAATTACCTGTGTGTGTGGTGTCTGTGTGTGTGGTGTCTGTGTGTGTGGTGTCTGTGTGTGTGGTGTGTGTGTGTGGTGTGTGTGTGTGTGTGTGTGTGTGTGTGTGTGTGTGTGTGTGTGTGTGTGTGTGTGTGTGTGTGTGTGTGTGTGTGGTGTCTGTTTGTGGTGTGTGGTGTGTGGTGTTTGTGGTGTGTGTGTGTGTGTTTCTGTGTGTGTGTGTGTGTGTGTGTCTGTGTGTGGTGTGTGTGTGTCTGTGTGTTGTGTGTGTGGTGTGTGTGTCTGTGTGTGGTGTGTGGTGTGTGTGTGTGTGTCTGTGTGTGTGTGTCTGTGTGTGTCTGTGTGTGGTGTGTGTCTGTGTGTGGTGTGTGTCTGTGTGTGGTGTGTGTGTGTGTCTGTGTGTGGTGTGTGTGTGTGTTTGTGTCGCCATGCTGAAACAAGTGGCTCCTATTAACCCTGCTGTGTTCCTTCAGCTGGCGGAACACTTCCATTACCCAGACTCCTCTTGGTGAGGATTGAGAGGTAATTTCTAGGCGGGAATCGGGAGGCGTACAGTACGGTACGGTAAGCCCTGCCGGACAGAGGCGGTGTGCGGCAACACTCCTGGAGATAGCTACTTCCTTTTGCCTTCGAATGCAGCTAGGATCTAATGAATTTCCCCTTATCATGTTGCTTGGATCAAATAAATGGAAAGGGTATGCAACGGAAGAGAGACACAAACAATTTTGCTCACCTACTTGTCAGGGGATCTGGTTTCAAATGAGTTGGCATATTTCTCTCTTTACTTCTGTGTCACGGGCTTGTGGTGTGGTTGAGTTGATCTGAAAGAGAAGGTACTGCTGTTCTCACCTTTCCCTGACCTGATTATAGCCTTCTAGGCTATTGCTGTGAAAGGAAAAAAAACAACCATATTGTAGCAGCGGACATTGTGGCCCATCTGTTCAGAGATCCCTTAGGCTGTGTCCCACATGGCATCCTATTCCCTTTCATTTTATAGTGTAAAGGAAAGGAGGAATATAAAGAGTATAGAAAGGGGAATAGGTTGCCATTTGGGACACAGTCTTATTAACTTTAATGATGTAGAGTACGTTACTGCCCTGCAGTGACGAACGGCTTTGTTGTGTTTCACTATCTTTATTAATGTCATTGTTGTGGCTTTTACACTTCTCCCAATGGATTTCTGAAATACAGTATCTATTATGAATTCACAACCTAATGTAAACCCCTCAGCTCACATCATTTCCATCAGGAGATGATTTTCCCCACAACAGAGGGTGAATTGAATGAAAGCTAGAAATAAAATGAAATGGAATCTCCTTTCCACGCAGATGGTATATTGTTCTGTTGATACTGAATGGATGTTGAGCTGATTGCACCTAATCTACAGGCACTTGTGTTTCCTTTATGACCCAAAGCAGGTCGAGTAAGACCTGTGTGTGTGTGTGTGTGTGTGTGTGTGTGTGTGTGTGTGTGTGTGTGTGTGTGTGTGTGTGTGTGTGTGTGTGTGTGCGTGTGTGTGTGTGTGTGTGTGTGTGTGTGTGTGTGTGTGCGTGCGCGTGTGTGCGTGCGCGTGTGTGTTTTTGCGTGCATGTGCATATGCCATAGCAGGCGGAGATATAATACGAGCCAACGATGAGCTGAACGGTATTGATCAGAAGAGTCCTTGAGCGGACTTTCAAGGCTCAGTATCCATCTCAATAGGAACCACAAGGAGCTAACATTCCCAATCACAATCAAAGACAAGAACAATGCTCAGAATCATACACCGGAATGTAACAAACATAATTCCCATTATTTATCTGTCTGTGCTGTAAGTGAGCATGGCTTGCTTTGCCTGTCTTTCACCAGGCTCAGGCAGTCGTCATGCCTGTGGGTAGTAACTAACCAAAACTTGAAAAGCCCCATATTGTGCGCTTTGCCAAATGGGAGATCTGGGATGCGGAATGCGCCGGGGTAGCAGCATATGATTGGTGTTAAGCTGCGTGACTGGCAGAACAGAACGAGGAAGGGGTTGCTATGTAGCCGAACTAGAGGTTCCCCTGTCTCCGGGAAGGAATGTGGAACGTAGAGCACTCATTGGCTTGGAGTGCTGGGCTGAAGATTCCGGGGGTCGCGGTGGTTGTGGTGTGGGGGCACATGTTGGGGGAGGGCGAAAAGGGAGGGAAATGGAAAGACTAAGGAAGATGAAAAAATGCCTTCTCCATGCGCTTCTCTCGTTCTCTCGTTTGTTCATCCCATCCTTCCTCCCTCGTTGTCTTTCTAGCCATAATTAAAGGAAGGGACTTAGGAGGATTTTTTACGTCTGTCACTTTGGTCTCCTAAGTCTGAAATAAGCTCGATCCTCCATCAGCTACAAGAAGCACCACCTTTTAGAAAGGATTCCACATACTGAATATATTGATGAGCACACGTGGATGTGTCACAGCTTCTCTTGATCTCACCCGTATAAACATTATTCATCACATTTCATCCGCCATTCTTTCTTCTTTCTTTTTGGCACATAGGAATGTGGTTCATGTTTTTTGGCACATGGGAATGTGGTTCATGTTTTTTGGCACATGGGAATGTGGTTCATGTTTTTTGGCACATGGGAATGTGGTTCATGTTTTTTGGCACATGGGAATGTGGTTCATGTTTTTTGACACATGGGAATGTGGTTCATGTTTTTTGGCACATGGGAATGTGGTTCATGTTTTTTGGCACATGGGAATGTGGTTCATGTTTTTTGGCACATGGGAATGTGGTTCATGTTTTTTGGCACATGGGAATGTGGTTCATGTTTTTTGGCACATGGGAATGTGGTTCATGTTTTTTGACACATGGGAATGTGGTTCATGTTTTTTGACACATGGGAATGTGGTTCATGTTTTTTGGCACATGGGAATGTGGTTCATGTTTTTTGGCACATGGGAATGTGGTTCATGTTTTTTGGCACATGGGAATGTGGTTCATGTTTTTTGACACATGGGAATGTGGTTCATGTTTTTTGGCACATGGGCATGTGGTTCATGTTTTTTGACACATGGGAATGTGGTTCATGTTTTTTGGCACATGGGAATGTGGTTCATGTTTTTTGGCACATGGGAATGTGGTTCATGTTTTTTGGCACATGGGAATGTGGTTCGTGTTTTTTGGCACATGGGAATGTGGTTCATGTTTTTTGGCACATGTGAATGTGGTTCATGTTTTTTGGCACATGGGAATGTGGTTCATGTTTTTTGGCACATGGGAATGTGGTTCATGTTTTTTGGCACATGGGAATGTGGTTCATGTTTTTTGGCACATGGGAATGTGGTTCATGTTTTTTGGCACATGGGAATGTGGTTCATGTTTTTTGACACATGGGAATGTGGTTCATGTTTTTTGGCACATGGGAATGTGGTTCATGTTTTTTGGCACATGGGAATGTGGTTCATGTTTTTTGGCACATGGGAATGTGGTTCGTGTTTTTTGGCACATGGGAATGTGGTTCATGTTTTTTGGCACATGGGAATGTGGTTCATGTTTTTTGGCACATGGGAATGTGGTTCGTGTTTTTTGGCACATGGGAATGTGGTTCATGTTTTTTGGCACATGGGAATGTGGTTTGTGTTTTTTGGCACATGGGAATGTGGTTCGTGTTTTTTGGCACATGGGAATGTGGTTGATGTTTTTTGGCACATGGGAATGTGGTTCGTGTTTTTTGGCACATGGGAATGTGGTTGATGTTTTTTGGCACATGGGAATGTGGTTTGTGTTTTTTGGCACATGGGAATGTGGTTTGTGTTTTTTGGCACATGGGAATGTGGTTCATGTTTTTTGGCACATGGGAATGTGGTTTGTGTTTTTTGGCACATGGGAATGTGGTTTGTGTTTTTTGGCACATGGGAATGTGGTTCATGTTTTTTGACACATGGGAATGTGGTTCATGTTTTTTGGCACATGGGAATGTGGTTCATGTTTTTTGGCACATGGGAATGTGGTTCATGTTTTTTGGCACATGGGAATGTGGTTCATGTTTTTTGGCACATGGGAATGTGGTTGATGTTTTTTGGCACATGGGAATGTGGTTCATGTTTTTTGGCACATGGGAATGTGGTTGATGTTTTTTGGCACATGGGAATGTGGTTCGTGTTTTTTGGCACATGGGAATGTGGTTTGTGTTTTTTGGCACATGGGAATGTGGTTGATGTTTTTTGGCACATGGGAATGTGGTTCGTGTTTTTTGGCACATGGGAATGTGGTTCATGTTTTTTGCGGTAATACATTTCTAAAATACATCTAATGAAAACTGCACTGAATGTTTATTTTTTTCCTTGTAAAATATCATTTTTTCCCCCAATTGTCTTCATCAGCACCTCTCTGTTCCTGAACTTATTTATACTCAGCAGACAGGTTGCTTTGTCGACAGAAAGTTTCCCTCGAAGTGACTGAATATCAACCAAAGTGACAAGTAAAACTTTTCTTAGGCAGAAATCCTTTTTGACACATAAAACAATTGTAGGCCGAGTATGATTGGTGATAATACATGGCACCAGCTCATTCTTGTGAATGACGACCCTTAGCTGTTAATTTAAGGTGTGAACTCACATTCATTAACACACCTAGTAACTAGGTCTGGGAAATGCCAGGGACCCCCGGTACAATATTATCACGAAACATAACTGCCTTTGCGATATGTATTGAGATTCTCCCGATTTCCATATGTATTAAGATTCAATACTGTGATTTTTATTGCGATTTGATGTTTCAAACATATTGCTCACTAAATGTCTGCTGCAGAGGGACAAGAGAAAGCATGAGAAAATAAAAAAAAACATGTTGGCTCACTGTTTAAAACGAAGATGGACAAGAAGCTATATGAAAAATACCGATTTTGGAGCTAGAGCTAGCTAACGCTACCTAGCCAAAACAATTATCTTACAAAAATCACAATATGTGACTGTATTGACTTTTTCCCCACCACTACTAGTAACACCACTAATGCAACAAATAACCCCATTGCATTATCAACGTACAGAGAGCGTTTCCACAAACCTGCAACCAGTATGACTTCTAGCCACTTTGCTGGTCGACAGTACATCCGTAAAGAACACTTACTATTTCTATTGTCTGTTTTCTTAACCCCTCCCCTCCTTGCCCCAGCCTGTCAAGCAGAGTTGTATCAGAAATCAATCGGTGGATCTTGTCGGTCCAGGGTAAAGTGGCTGTGACAGCTGTCGAGTCAGCATCTTACCCCTAAATTGTGTGTGTGTGTGTGTGTCTCTCTCTCTCTCTGTGTGTGTGAATCTACCCCCATCTCCCCCTAAATTCCACTGGGAATTGAAAACCGACCATCGGACCGGATGGCGGGGGGGGGGGGGATAGGTTGGGCCCTGTTTGTGCAATTAGAAATCAATCAATCAAAAGCCGCATGTGCTGAGATAAGATAAGGGGAATGAGAGAGGGGAGCTGTGTATTCACATTGGGTGTGGATGTGCTGTATCATACGTGGCTGGTGTTTTGACTTTTTTCCTCTTTTTGGGCACAATAAATATTTTCTGTTTTCCCATCGGCTTATGCAAATGTAGATTTGATTTGCGGTGATTTAGAATGTTATGACGCAGGGTGTCGAGTTTCTCCTGCGAATGACAGGGATGAGGGCCTTGTCGGGCGTCTGAATTAAATCCTTCCCGTCTGACTCGTTAAAGAAGAAGTGTTCCTCCAGTACGAGGTGAGTAATCTCTGTCCTGATATCTAGAAGCTCTTTTCAGTCATAAGACACATTATGTACAAAATAAGTTACAAATAACGCAAAAAAACACACACAATAGCACAATTGGTTACCGGATCGTAGCCATCTCCTTCGGCGCCATCCGGGGGGATTTAGTCCTCAGCTACCTATACTCCTTTCAGGTACACGTACCCAAGTGCACAAGCATTCACACACACTCGCTCTATTTCTCCCATCTCTTTCTCTCTCTCTCTCTCTCTCTCTCTCTCTCTCTCTCTCTCTCTCTCTCACTGAGATAGTAGACTGTAAGACGAAAGCCATGGCTGGCTGTCCATACAGTATTGCCACAGACAGTGACATGCTCGATTGTGTGTGTGAAGGACTCCATCTCCTTATCTCTTATGTAAAAGCAGGAACAATTCTGAATGTGTCATTGAGTTGGACATTCAGAGCACGTGCCAATCAGTGTCACGCAAGCTTGTCCTTTTGTGTGTGTGTGTGTGTGTGTGTTAGATGTTCCGAGCTGTGTCACACAAACCTCTTGGTGTGGTTTCCCAGGCATCGTTTGCTGTCACGGTCACCGGTGGGCGGGTGGCTGCCCCCGTCATGCCAAATCTGTCAAGAAGTAATCAGGAAGGAGATTTCACCAGTCTCACCTTTACAGGTTAGACATGCTCTACAGGACATGGACTATACCACTCAGAGCCTTTTCACTGGAGGAAACAGAGAAGTCTCTGAGATGAGAATGTCTAGGTGGCCATTTATTCAACAGACAGTTGCTGTGTATGCAACCAAGGTGTTCGAAATGAGAAAAAATGGTCCCCATAGGCAAACTCTTTTTGGTTACAGGTAGAACCCTTTTGGTTCTACCTGGAACCAAAAGGGTTCTACCTGGAACCCAAAATGGTTCTTTAAAGGGACAGCCGAAGAAATCTTTTAGGTTCTTGATAGCACCTTTTTCTTTAAGAGTGTAGCTCTGCCTGCCTGCTGAGGGATATCTGAATCTCAGATCAGGCTTTGTATAGCAGCTAGAACAGATGTTGTGGTCTAACCCCAGCTAGAGCTCATCCCCTCACTCTGACAGCACAGCCTGAGTACTTCAGGACCAGTGGAGTGCACCTGACACACACATGTTCCCTGGGCCCTGCCTGCAGACACCTGTCTTCTGTCTCCAAGAAAGGTTTAGAGTTTGGACGAGAGGTAGAAAGATCTTCCTGCTACCACACTACTTCATGTAGACAAGGTCATTACAGAAGGAATCTATTGAACACAGAGGCTGACAGTCACATGGGGTTTAGCAGTTTCTTGTTCTGAAGGATACAATGGCCAAATGGGAGGGGGGAGGTTAGAATCTCTCTGCCCTCCAACTCCTCTCTCAAGTTCATATTCAAATTGGCATGAAAGGGACAAATCCAAAACCACCTCTCCCTTTCTCTCTCTCAATTCAATTCAAATTATTATTGGCATGGGAAACATGTTTACATTGCCAAAGCAAGTGAAATAGATAGAAAAGTAAACAGTAAACATTACACTCACAAAGGTTACAAGGGAATAGAGACAATTAAAATGTCATATTATATCTATAAACTGTGTTGTAACAATGTGCAAATAGTTAAAGTACAAAATGGGGAAGAAATAAACTGAAATATGGGGTTATATTTACAATGGTGTTTGTTCTTCACTTGTTGCCCTTTTATTATGGCAACAGTTCACAAATCTGTGGAATTTAAACCAATAGATATGGAAGTTTATCAAAATCTGATTTATTTTTGAATTCTTTGTGGGTCTGTTTAATCTGAGGGAAATACAGTGCATTTGGAAAGTATTCAGGCCCCTTTCACTTTTCCATATTTTGTTGTAACAGCCTTTTTCTAAAATTGATTAAATTATTTAAAAACATTTTTTAAGGCGCATGACAACCCGCTTGGAGTTTTCCAAAAGCCACCTAAAGGACTCGGACCATGAGAAACCACATTCTCTGATCTGATAAAACCAAGATTTGGCCTGAATGCCGAGCGTCACGTCTGGAGGAAACCTGGCAACATCACTACGGTGAAGTAAGGTGGTGGCAGCATCAAGCTGTTGGGATGTTTTTCAGCAGCAGGGACTGAGAGACTAGTCAGGATCGAGGGAAAGATGTACGGAGCAAAGTACAGAGATCCTTGTTGAAAACCTGCACCAGAGCGCTCAGGACCTCGGACTGGGGCAACAGTTCACCTTCCAACAGGACAACGACCCTAAGCATACAGTCAAGACAACGCAAGAGTGGCTTTGGAACAAGTCTCTGAATGTCCTTGAGTGGCTCAGCCAGAGCCCGGACTTGGCAATTTCCCAATCGAACATCTCAGAGACATGAAAATAGCTGTGCAGCGACACTCCCCATCCAACCTGACAGAGCTAGTTTGGAGAGAAGAATGGGAGAAACTGCCAAAATATAGGTGTGCCATGCTTGTAGCGTCATACCCAAGACGAATCGAGGCTGTAATCGCTGCCAAAGGTGCTTCAACAACGTACTAAGTAAAGTGTCTGAATACTAATGTAAATGTGATATTTCTGTTTTTTATTTTTAATACATTTGCAAAGACATGTTTTTTTTCTTTGTCATTATGGGGTTTTGTTTGTGGATTGATGATAAAAAAAACAACATTTTATTCAATTTTAGAATAACGCTGTAACATAAGTCAAGGGGTCTGACTACTTTCCCAAATGCACTGTATGTGTCTCTAATATGGTCATACATTTAGCAGGAGGTTAGGAAGTGCAGCTCAGTTTCCACCTCATTTTGTGGGCAGTGAGCACATAGCCTGTCTTCTCTTGAGAGTCGGGTCTGCCTCTCTCAATAGTAAGGCCATGCTCACTGAGTCTGTACATAGTCAAAGCTTTCCTTAAGTTTAGGTCAGTCACAGTGGTCAGGTATTCTGCCACTCTATACTCTCTGTTTAGGGCCAAATAGCATTCTAGTTTGCTCCGTTTGTTCATTCTTTCCAATGTGTCAATTCTTTATCTTATTGTTTTCTCATGATTTGGTGGGATCTCTCTCTCTCGCTCGCTCTCTCAGATGGTTAATAAATGACCTCCACCACCACCGTCTCTATTTGCATATCTGTTTTCAGCAAATTCATTGTGAATTTATCTACCACATCTCAGGTAATTATGTTAGAATATGACAATTGGAAGAAAATTGTATGACAAGAATGGACAAATACTGTCAGTGTAAGCAAGGAGTTATGAGCCATGCTGACGAAACAGATTGTTCACCGATTTTAACAGTGAACAGTTGAACAGATTGCTCTAACATTATGCAAAGGAACCTACCTATTCGGTCACATAGACCTTTGTCAGGCATCACATGTTGACCCCCCAGACAATACCTCTGTTTACGTTGTTGTTTGTTGTTTACGTGAATCTCCAGGGGTTGGCCTTAACCCCTTTAAATCCTCTTTGGGGTGCTTTAAATCCTCTCTGTGTGTGTGTGTGTGCGTGTGCGTGTGCGTGCGTGCGTGCTTGCGTGCGTGCAGGCTAAAAGCAGGGTGCTTTGGTCGCTTTGTTCCCCCAATCTAGGAAGCGCTCTAAACCAATGGAGCAGAAGACAATGGGACCATTGGTTGGGCTGAGGGTCCGTAGTCACACAAACACTTGCGCATGCACATACACACTTATGCACATGCATGTACACACACACAGGTCCTGGGATTCCGCCTGAGTGAACTCATTTCAGGGTTGATTTGCCTTGACGGATATGAGCTGTTTGGATTAGTGTTCAGTCTCTTTGTTCCTGATTGGGAAGGGGTCACAACAACCCTCACACACACAATACACCCATCCACCCCCCATACACACATATATACACACACACACACACACACACACACACCTTAAATAACAGATGCCCCAATTGCTTTTCACACCGCAAATTATAATTTTCACGCCATTGCTGCTGCACATATCTGTGTCATGCTGCTCATATCTATGCATTTCCTAGTGCAGTGGTATTACCAGACTTCTGAAGAAAAGGGCTAAGTAGGCTCTTTCTGCTTCCTTAGATACAATACCTCAATCTATAAGCCTGTGTGCAACCTGTTTTTTATGTGTCTATATACACAGACACTCTGGAGAAATAAATGGGTCAAGTCTCAGTATAATACAGTCAAGTCTCTCAGACTTTGTCTTAGTGCTCCAAGTCATTAATGCTGTCATTGGTCTTATGATCTTAATATATGAACAAGTCACCGTCTTGATAGTGAATGTGTTTGTGCCATGTTTTAATGTGCAGGATATGATGGTCTGTGATGGTCTGATGGTCTCACTCAGTTTATATTCTCCTCAAGGTACAAGGTAAAAATCTGTCGTTCTGCCCCTGAGCAAGGCTCTCTTCCCCGGGCGCCTAAGACGCCGTCCGCACCTCTCTGATTCAGAGAGGTTGGGTTACATGTGGAAGACACACTTCAGTTGAATGCATTCAGTTGTACAACTGACTAGGTATCCCCCTTTCCCTTCCCTCTTCCTCTAAATGCTTGAATTGATTTCTGGAGTGTGTGAAACAATAGTCAATAGTTAATTACATTAGGTGAGGTGTCGCGCTGCTCTTTTTGTTGTTCTCCCTCATTGTCTCTCTGTTCCTGTTCTTTAACCACAATGCATCCCTTTGATAACATTTGCATATTTAAATTGGATCAGCTCAACTGGGCTGGCCTCTCCCGCCAGATTGGTCGAGTCTCCCTCCCGCCCTCTACCCCTCCCCCTTCCCGCTCAAGCTGTTACGTTACTGCTAAACGCTCAAGTGGCACTCTGGGAATTCTGTGTAGCCAGGCCATGCTTTCTGCAAGACTAAAACAAAACAGAGAATAAGAAAGTAAGGCCATAATGTTCCGTAGTATTGGCTTAGGCCATCATAGCACAAAGCCAATGAAGCTATACGACAGTTCATGTCTATTGTCTATGTGGAACTGAAACAGTTCACGAGGCAGCAATAGTCTTCTCCATGTTCCTATCCCTGTGTAATATCTGGGTACATGTTTTCACAATCACATGTCACTCCAATTCACCGGACAAAACTGTAATCTAACATTTCCTGTTTTGATGACGCTCCTTTAATGGAAGATTTAATGACTCTCCGTGTGTGTGTGCGCGCATAGCATTGAGCTGTGTATAGTAGGTTCGACTGCATGGTGGTCTTTGTTGTATGGTGTTATAGGATGATGTTCAACCCATTGTGACAACAATTACAGAATGTAGCTGATAGGATAACAGAATTAAACAATGGATGTAATGTGCTGTGTTCTACTGAATTTGCATTAGTTATATGGTACAATGGTAGGCTATGTACACTTCCATTCAAAAGTTTGGGGTCACTTAGAAATGTCCTTGTTTTTGAAAGAAAAGCACATTTTTTGTCCATTAAAATAACACCAAATTGATCAGAAATACAGTGTAGACATTGTTAATGTTGTAAATGACTATAGTACCTGGAAACTGATTTTGTTCTACTTAGGCGTACAGAGGCCCTGTCATGACGTGGCCCTTTCTGGGTATAGATCGTGGCTTCCCCCCCCCCTCTCTCTCTCACCCTCTCCTACATCCAGGTTCTGTTATCTCAGGTCATAAATTCCTGGTGGAGACTCTCTCCCCCTGGTCACGCAGTATGGAGAGAGAGCGTTTCACATTAGAACAAAAGACCTTCTACTACATCACAGAATTTGAGAACTGAACAATATCCATATTTTGGATATTGTTTAACCGGTCGGTGGAGAAGCCAGCTACGACCTGATCCGTTTTGTTTCATGTTTGTGACCTCATGAAATAAAATACAGCCACATTACCCTAACTCCGTTTATACAGGTTCCTCAGTTATGAGATTTGCATCTAATTATTGTATAAAATGAATGAGTAAAGATGAAACTATTTGTGAAATGATGTGATGTTAAACCTTTAATGTGAGAGAATTGTATTCCCTTTAAAGTTTAACTAAGTCATTGGCCCGCCCCCGTGAGCACAGATATGATTTGGCGTCATAGAACAGCCCTTTCCTATTGTTACGAATAAAAGTCTTTCCCGCTCTCTCACAGTCCACACCTACTTCCCTTTGTCCACCAAGCCATCATATCGGCTTAGCCCACTAGGGAATCTTCCCTATCCTTGTAACCAATATCTACTGTTTGTTTGTTTATGCAGTTCTGTGATTATTTAGTTAGTTAGTAAATAAAGGATTAAGCCAATTGGTGTGTGAATGATTTATAGCAAAAGCTGGGTTTGTGCAGATAACGTTTGACGTTTGGATAGAGACTGACGTGAGTTAAAGAAACATTAATTAATAGAAGACCAATTGATCACATATTAAAATATCTGAAGAGATATATTCGGAAAATTATAACTTTGTAATCTGAAGATTTTCCATGGTGCCCTGACATCCTAGTTAAATACATTTACATGATTAGTTTAATCACATAATAATAATTACAGAGAATTGATTTGATAAAATAACAGTCTTCACTTTTAATGATTCCAAAGACACGACAGCCCATTATCAGCAACCATCACTCCTGTGTTCCAATGGCATGTTGTGTTAGCTAATCCAAGTCTATCATTTTTAAAGGCTAATTGATCATTAGAAAACCCTTTTGCAATTATGTTAGCACAGCTGAATACTGTTTCTCGCATGGAATAACCTTCATTTCTCAGAACAAGAATAAGAACAAGAACAAGAATAGACTGACGAGTTTCAGAAGAAAGTTCTTTGCCTGCAATCGAACCCACAAATGCTGATGCTCCAGATACTCAACTGGTCTAAAGAAGGACAGTTATTTTGCTTCTTTTAATCAGGACAACAGTTTTCAGCTGTGCTAACATAATTGTAAAATGGTTTTCTAATGATCAATTAGCCTTTTAAAATGCTAAACTTGGATTAGCTAACACAACGTGCCATTGGAACACAGGAGTGATGGTTGCTGATAATGGGCCTCTGTACACCTAAGTAGATATTCCATAGAAAATAAGCTGTTTCCAGGTACTATAGTCATTTACAACATTAACAATGTCTAAACTGTATTTCTGATCAATTTGATGTCATTTAAATGGACAAAAAAATTGCTTTTCTTTCAAAATCAAGGACATCAAGTGACCCCAAACTTTTGACCGGTAGTGTATATTTTCTCTAATTCTGTGTGTGTTTGTGTGTGTGTGTGTGTGTGTGTGTCTGTGTGTGTGTAGCTCTGTGATGAGTGCATGTGGTGTTGTGCTGAAAGTCATTACGCCCAACTCTCCTTAGATATCTTCCCATTACACAGCACTATCTTTCAAATGCTGATTCTCTCCATCCCTCTTTCGCTCTCCCCTCACACCTCTACCCTCTTTAATGTCTCCCTCTCTCCCTGCCCTCTGTGTCATTCTTCCCTCACCTTCTTTTTCGCTGCCTTTATCTATTCTCACTCTCCATCTCTCTCTCTCTCTCTCTCTCTCTCTCTCTCTCTCTCTCTCTCTCTCTCTCTCTCAAGTGCTTAGCTGTTAATGTATTTGTTGAGACTGCAGAGGCGGCCAGTGTTAGTGATGGCCATGCCACAGGGAGTCTGGTATCGTCTCAGTCTGTCTCTGTCTCTGTGCCCAGCTCTGTTTGTGAGTTTTAAATGAGAGCGGCTGAATCTGTAATCCACCCAGCTGATTCTTTCTAATCAGGGTTGTGCACAAAACCCTTTAAACCTCTGGTAAGCCCTCTCTGTCTTCCTCCCACTCTCTCTCCCTATTTTTTGTCTCGCTCTCTCTCTCGCTCTCTCTCTCCCCCTCTCTCTTTGCGCTGCTGTCCGGCTTTAGACTGTCGTTGGCTTGAGAGAGTGAGGCCAGAAGTTCAACTAGGTGTTAGGATGGGGGGTGAGGAGGGGTGAGGAGACTGTTGGAAGTGCCTGCAGAGGAGGGGAGGATAAGAGGACAACTTCTTCGTTTCTAACTAAATAAAATAACCAATGTCATCATTCAGACAGCTGTCTGTTGTCATTAATCCCACAAAGCTTGACACAGTATGTGTCTGTGTGTGTGAAGCAGCACTGCACGCATTTGTTTGTCCGTGCATGTGTCTGTGTGTTCGTAAGAAGCAGTGCTTAGGGAGCAGAGCTGGTGAATAGAGTCCTTCTGGCTCTGGCTTGGCTAATTTGTTGAGCGGCGTGGGCTTCCTGGTTACAGCTAGCAGGGGGTGAGATCTCCCTTTATTAACCTAATGGCTGTGAAACTACCACATCGGTTGGTAGGCTGGGGAGGAGGAGGGGTGAGGAGGGGGGAGAGGGAATGGGGAGCAGAGGAGTAGGGTGCAGGGGTTGTGGTCAAGGACATTGGGGGAGGGAGGGTTGTCTTGAGCCACTTGGCCAAAGAGGGTGTGGATGACTGGGACCATCTATATAGAGGCTATACATACAAATAATGAATGGGTAAATCTGATAAAAGAAAAGGTTTTCTATTTTGTATTTGTATTTGTATTTGTATTTGCCAATGCAGCAGCTACTCTTCCTGGGATCCTGCAAAACGAAGGCAGTTATACAATTTTAAAAACATTACAATACATTCAGTACAGAATTATCAACACACTAGTGTGTGCCCTCAGGCCCCTATTCTACTAACACATATCTACAACACAAAATCCATGTGTACTGTACGCCTCCCATAGTCTGTGTTGGTCTTGAGACTGTGTTTTCCTGTCTATTCTAACATATTTATTGTTCAAATTTAGCTGTAGTTTTAGATCATGAAGTACAAACATTATGATGATGTTAGATATGTTTTCCTGTCTTTATGTGAGCTGCATTATGGGTAGAATGAGTGACAATTACAGTATGTCTGTTATATTGTCAGATTAATTTATCAGCCTCCTCCTATAGGGAGTCACATTTATAGCCTGGTTTCATTGAGTGTGTGTGTGTGTGTCTGTGTGTGTGTGTGTGTGTACAGATCGTAGGATCTGAATTTGATCACTCCTTTGTTGCTTGGAATTTGCAAACTTGTAGTGTACTTGATTTTTAAAAAGGCTTTTAAAGTTTGTAATTTACACTTAGAAATTTCAGATTGATTTTCCCTAACGAAATATGTACCCACCCCTACAAAAATAATTCACATTCACTGTTGCTGCAGGATTATATTCCTGTTGAAGCGAACTAGCTCAAATTAAGATCCTACTTCTGTATGTGCGTGTACGTGTGTGTATGTGCACTGCAGGATGTTGGGTCTCTGGCTTGAATATCATACAAGGTCAAACCCAGCTGACATCAATAATTCATTGTTTTATTTTACTATGACTCATTCAGATGCTCTTTATCCTCCCTCTGTACTGTTTTCAGAGTTCTATCCCCTTACCTCCCTCCCTCTTTCACACACACACACACACACACACACACACACACACACACACACACACACACACACCCCTCTCCCCACCCTCTGTCCAGCTGCCTGCCTCCACTGATGGGAGCATAGAGCACCAACTAAAAAAATAAGGGTATGAAAGTATGATCAAGACAGCGAGAGGGAAGAGCCACAGAGTGAGAGGGAGGGCAAGTTCGATGGAAAGCAAGAGGGGGAGGGCAAGTGAGTGAGCGAGTGATAGAGCGCGAGAGAGAGAGAGAGAGAGAGAAGGAGGTAGAGAGAGGGAGGTGCTGCATCAGCTCGGCACACACAGGACGCAGTAACATCAGCAGCCTCGTCTTAGAGGTCTATTGTTCCCTGTTTTCATTACGGACAGACCTCGTTGTCCCTCGCTGACCTAGCCACCACAGAGAGAGAGAGAGAGGAGGAGAACCCTTCATTCACCCAGGATTACTTCTTCTTAGAGGAACGGACGGAACAACCCTCGTGTGAGAAAGGGACAAAAGCAAAGGGAGCAGAGTACACTTCTCCGCTGTGTCTGCCCGCCTCCTCAGCGTGTTTTTCTGTCTCCGTTGTGTTGCCTTCTCATCTCTTTTTCTATTTGGTTTTCTGTTATTGTGTGGATACTATCCACACGGTCCCCCTGCAAGAGCCATGGGGTTGCCCGGTGGAGTGAAGGGGATGCTGGGTGTGTGGAGGGAGTTACTTCCCTCTCACTGGAGACTGGTGCTGATCCTCTTCTGGATCTCTGGAGCCACAGAGGCACAAACTGCAGCCGACACCAAACCAACTGTCTACGTCTGGCAAACAGGTAATGCTGCTACTACTGCTGTGCTGTTCATTCATTCGGTCACCATGCTGAAAATAGAGGGAGTGTCGAGAAAGATATCATCCTCTGTTACGAGATGTACAGTGCAGCAGACTTCTCTCTCTCTCTTTCTTTCTCTCTCTCTCTGTCTGTCTGTCTTACTCTTGAGGGGAAGACTGGAATCTCTTCATGAAATATTGATTTGAAGATGTTTGTTGATGTTGCTGAGTGGTGGTGATTGTTTATCGTGGAAGGGCTTGAGAGTGTTACTGTATGTTGTACTATATAACTGTACCTACCTGAACCTGTTCAATCTGCTTGTCTGAGTCCCAAATAGCCCTGATCAAAAGTGGTGCACTAAGCCTTGTACTTTTGTTGTTTTCTTATTGCTTTTGCTTACTGCTTGCTTTTGCTTACTGCTGATACAGTTTAGACTCTGACCATCGAATCAAGAGCATTTGAGAAGAATTGGGCATGTTTTTAGAATGAAAAGAAACAAAGGTACTACTCCCTCAAGCCGGATTCACACCTGCTGTTTGCAGAATAGAGAGACAATAAAACAGGCTGCATGTGTCAGAGGGTTAAGGCACTGGAGATCCTTTTGCGACATCGTGGTATGTGAACATATTTACTGCAGTCCCTGAGGTGAATCCCCAGCCCGCTCTGGCTGTTGCTGAGGGGAGGAGGAGGAGAGGACTGGAGATTGTGGGACTGTGCTTTTCCCCATTCACTCCCATTCACAAGGCTCACAGTGGCAGCTGGTACTGCTCCAACCGCTACAAACCGCTGTTGGACACATTTATCACAATCTGACACATGCAGTTGACGAGTTGCATTACCGGTGGGGTGGTGGATGCTGACGCTGTGTGCATAGGTTCCCTTATGAACATGTGTTTGAACTATGAACCTGCATGTTGCAAACGAGTGAGCTGCACGTTAGAATGATGTTGATGACCAATACATATTCATACATTTTTATTATGCTACATATGAGCAGTTGTATAATTGCAGAAACATAATTTATTGTCTCTGTGTTATAAGGTACATTATATATACAAAAGTAAGTGGACACGCCTTCAAATTAGTGGATTCGGCTATTTCAGCCACACTCGTTGCTGACGGGTGTAAAAAGTCGAGCACACAGCCAAGCAATCTCCATAGACAAACATTGGCAGTAGAAAGAGTGACTTTCAACATGCCACCTTTCCAACAAGTCAGTTCATCAAATGTCTGCCCTGCTAGAGCTGCCCCTGTCAACTATAAGTGATGTTATTGTGGAATAGAAACGTCTAGGAGCAACAACAGCTTAGCCGCGAAGTAGTTGGCCACACAAGCTCACAAAATGGGTGCTGAAGCATGTAGCACGTAAAAATGGCCTATCCTCGGTTGCAACACTCAATACCCAGTTCCAAACTGCCTCTGGAAGCAACGTCAGCACAATAACTGTTCGTCGACAGCTTAATGAAATGGGTTTCCATGGCCGAACAGCCACACACAAAGCTAAGATCACCATGCGCAATGCCAAGTGTCGGCTGGAGTGGTGTAAACCTCGCTGCCATTGGACTCTGGAGCAGTGGAAACGCGTTCTCTGGAGTGATGAGTCACGTTTCACCGTCTGGCAGTCCGACGGACGAATCTGTCCCAATGCATAGTGCCAACTGTACAGTTTGGTGGAGGAGGAATAATGATCTGGGGCTATATTTCATGGTTCCCCTTAGTTCCAGTGAAAATAAATCTTAACACTACAGCATACAATGACATTCTTGACGATTCTGTGCTTCCAACTTTGTGGCAACAGTTTGGGGAAGGCCCTTTCCTATTTCAGCATGACAATGCCCCTGTGCACGAAGCGAGGTCCATACAGAAATTATTTGTTGAGATCGGTGTGTAAGAACTTGACTAGCCTACACAGAGCCCTGACCTCAACCTCATCAAACACCTTTGGGATGAATTGGAATGTCGACTGCAAGCCAGGCCTAATCGCCCAACATCAGTGCCCGACCTCACTAATGCTTTGTGACTGAATGGAAGCAAAGGGGGAAGGGGAGTGATGGGGAAGGGGGAGTAAAGGCGGAGTAAAGGCGATGGGGAGGGGACCGATGGATGTTGGATGGGAAGGGCATAGAAGGGGGAAGGAGAGAAGGGGAAGGGGGAGATAAGAGGGTGATTGTGGGAAGGGGATGGATGAATGCTTGTATGCTGACCCTGTGGAACAGGATGGGTCCTTGGGATATGCTGGGAAAGATCAATGTCCTATTAGACTGCTGTCTCACCAGGAGATGTCCTTCTCTCTCTCTGGCTTTCTCTCTCTCTCTGGCTTTCTCTCTCTCTCTCTGGCTTTCTCTCTCTCTCTGGCTTTCTCTCTCTCTCTCTGGCTTTCTCTCTCTTTCTCTCTCTGGCTTTCTCTCTCTCTCTCTCTCTCTCTGGCTCTCTCTCTCTCTCTCTGGCTTTCTCTCTCTCTCTCTCTGGCTTTCTCTCTCTCTCTCTCTCTGGCTTTCTCTCTCTCTCTCTCTCTCTCTCTCTCTGGCTTTCTCTCTCTCTCTCTGGCTTCTCTCTCTCTCTCTCTCTCTCTCTCTCTCTCTCTCTCTCTCTCTCTCTCTCTCTCTCTCTCTCTCTCTGGATTTCTCTCTCTCTCTGGCTTTCTCTCTATCTTCATCCCTTTCCCCTTCACAACTCCCCCCTTTCTCTCCCTGCCATCATCTCCCCTCCCCCTCTCTGTTTTTAATTAATTGTGTCACGATCCTGAAATGCACCGCATTTGTTTCATATTGGCCTGTATTATTTCAGTGTACAGTGTGCTACTGTTAGAGAGATTTGCAACTTCCACAGTATCCTAACAGTCTGCATTGTGATGCTAGTTTGTCTTGCTAGTGTGGATGGATGTGGTAGTATTCAGAAATGCGATGGATTTCTACGGGGAGGTTTTTATATTCCTGTATTGTAGCGGTCTACAGTGTGTTATTGTTTTGGAGACCGTGTTGGGAGATCTGCATTGACGTGGCACGTTGATGAGGTCTCGGGGGTCTCTTGGTGACCCGTTCTGCCCCCGACGTTCAACACAATTACACTGTTTTGTCCAAGCTCAGCACATCTGTCTGGTGGTGTGTGGGATTGTAGACTATGGATTGGAGGCTCATCTGGACCCAACCTGATTTATAAAGAAAGGGGTTGGGTTGCGAGCAATACATATTCCTCAGTGATTTTTCTCTCAATAACAGTACATAGATGTACAGTATATCTGTGCAGAGATACATGGAGGAGAGATGTTTTAGGGAGAAGAGAGGGGAGGGGAGTGGTGGATTCCTATATTTCCCAGAGGAGGAAGATATCCATGGGGATGATATGTTAAAGGAAGGAGCAGAGAGCGGAGAAGGGAGGTTCTCCTGAGTGCAGTATTCCTGGTGTCCCTGGCATCGCATGGAGAGGGAAGACATTGAGGGAGATGGAAAAATCTCAATGAATGTGTAAATGCGCTGAGAGATTTTGAGAATTTATTCCACCTAATTAGTGCATCCAAGCTGCAAAAGCAAACCATTTGACACCAATAGCATCTGTTATATTAGTTTTGCAGTAAGGTGTGTCTTTATTTCCTTGTGTTTCCATGCTTGTTTTAGCCATACCTTTGGGGTCTATCACATCCTGTTTTGCACATGCCTGGGGTAAGTCCCAATAATCTCTCCTTCTTCCTGCTCGTTCACTACTCCCAACAAATTAAAAAATCATTTGATTGGTGATGGCATGGGCTAGAGGAATTTTCTATATACCAGTAATTTCCTTTCAAATCCAGGAAGGGAAGTGAACAAGTGCACATTTAAGGAGGAAGAAGAGATAATTGTCATGCACTCCTGGTAGTAATTGACAGGGTAGTTCCATAGCTGTCTGCTCCTCTTTGGGGCTTTAGAAAGACCGTAGTAAATGGAGGCTGTTCTATTGAATCCTACAAAGAGTCTGTCTACAACCGCCCGCCCAGCCATCACCACTTCATCCTCAGAGATGGACACTTGGTCGTTCTATTGTCCCTAGCATGGCAGTGCTAAGGCTTCTGTGACAGATGCTGTACTGTCTTCTGTCCACAGAGAAAACACAATGGAATCCCTTTACCTCTCAGTCCTTTGTTCCTGCTCCTCCTCCTCCTCCTCCTCTTCCACCTCCAATGGAACAACTGCCTAGTGCCTACCCCCACCCCCTCACGCGCACACACATGCACAGATGCACAAACACACACGCATGCGCATACACACAGCCCTCTCTCTGAGGCCTGACCTCTGACCTCTGAGCTAGGAGGGGTCTCGTGAGGGCATTGCTAAGAAAGGAGGGCCGGGATGCTGCAGCTTCTACAGGCCAAGTGTCAAGTACTTAATTCAAGCATTTCCACTTGGCTGGTAGCCTGTTCCTATGTGTTTGTGTGTATGTTTACATGTCTACAGAAAGCCTACTGGAGAGCACTCGACCCGTCCTTGTGTTCCATTGTGTGAAGCAGCCTACCATTAACAGGAAGCATGCAGCTCTCAAAAGAAAACATAGGCACATTCACAAATGATTAAAGCCGTTTGTTGTTCACAATTACACTCAAACATCAGATTGCATTGTGCTAAAGACTGGAGAGCATTATGCTATCAGGGTGTAGATGGAAGGGGATGAAATGGGATTGCTTCCCCAATGACACCCTATTCCCTATCTAGTGCACTACTGTTAATGCACTAAATGGTGAATATGGTGTAATTTGGGACACAGACCCTCACGTCTCCCTAGGATTCATCAAGTGCCAAATTGCTGCTATTATTTTGGCGGGTTTAGCAGAAGAGTCCAGCTGTTCAGCTCTAGCATGGCTGCTCGCCCCAGGTGGAGGATGGACTGAGACACACACATTCACAGACAATTAGGCATGCACACCGTCCTCTAAGCTCAACAGCTTTGGTCTTTGTCTCCCCTTTCCTCTGTCTCAGTTTCTTTCTGTCTCTGTCACTCGTTCTTTCTCTTTCAAAGCTGAGAGTCCTTCTGCTTTCTAAGTGTAGCTGTCTGCTCCTCTGGCATCGCCGTATTCATGCTTTAATTTCTCCTTCTCTCCTGACAACCGAGGAAGAATTCCTAATCAGTAGCTTTGAATATTCACGCTGGTAGACAAAAGGAGAGAGACAGTGTGACAGTGAGATTCGACTTACACACACCTCCAGTCTAGCACTTTCTTTCTAAGACACACACACACATAGGCCTACAGAGAGAGAGAGATTCAAAGACACACTTGCACCCATACACGCACCAACCTAACTCACACACTGCCATCCCATCCTGTGTAGTACCGTGCATGCTCTACCGACACGCCTCATTACTCTGTGTGTGTGTGTGTGTGTGTGTGTGTGTGTGTGTGTGTGTGTGTGTGTGTGTGTGTGTGTGTGTGTGTGTGTGTGTGTGTGTGTGTGTGTGTGTGTGTGCACTAGTAGTGGGTGGTTGTTGTGTGTTTGGAGCTGTCACCACTACACCTACAGGCCCTGGACATGGGGAGGCTAAGTAATTACATGGACTTGGTTCGATCCTGCTGTTACTGCTGGCTGTGGCCACTGTGTGTGTTTGTGTGTGCTTGTTTGTGTGTGTGTGTGTGTGTGTGTGTGTGTGTGTGTGTGACAGGGGGCCGGGTCAGGGCCAGTTTAACACGACAAGCCCATCAGTCGCCCATAGCACGGTACCTGTCAGCTTGCAATGGCAGCTGGGTAATTACAAGCTGTAGCAATTATAGAGGTGAGGTCACGGGGATGAAGACGTGCAAATGAAAACGTTGAAGGAAATGAGAAATGCCTGCAGACTGTTGTATGCACTGTAATAACATATGGCGATAAACAACATGAGCATACAACTGTGCAGTTCATATATTTCCCTTGTGACATATTTAGTACCCTACACTGTGTATGCTTCTTCTGAACAATCCAACAAGCACGCAAATACATTGACTATTAATGGACTCCTTCCAAATAGGTCTGTGTGTCTGTGTTTTGGATAGGACAGCCGTGACTGTTATCCTACTGTAAATTTGTGGTCCACTGTAACACTGCTAACCAGCTTACCATGCGTAATAAGGTAGGAACCATCCATTCCCTAAAGGTCCCTGGAACAAATCGGTTCCGTCCTGGCCACTCACGTTCCCTCCACAGGCTGGTTAGCTGAGCTAAAACGTGCTGCTTGACTCTGCTAATCACTAAGCTTAGCTAAGGAAACTGCTTTAAACCAACACCTGCGCAATCTGCCTCCGCTCACTATGTTCTCCTTTCAGCGGCTAGCTAGCTAGGCAGCGCTCCTCACTCTGTGCTCTAAAGGTTAGCTGTAAGTAGCTAGCTAGCAGTCCTCTTTCTGTGTTCTAATCTCACAGGCTATCTAGCTAGCTTTGAGAGGATACCTCCTGCCTGTTCTAATTAGAGACTTGGTAGCTAGCTAGCCCTCCTTTCTTTGTACTGCACTCTGAGGCTAGCTAGCTAACCCTGCTTTGACATATGATCATAGAGCTGAGCCCTGTAGTTCTGTGCACAAACCCACTGCTCTCTAATGCATTGTATGTTTTCCCAGAGCTACACACACACACCAGGCTGAGAGGAGAGGATATGATGTCTGTAATGAATTAATCATCCTAAGAGGGTGTATATGGAGGAAGGAAAGGTCTGCTATAGTAGGTGGAGAGGAGGCTGCATAAGTGACCGCGATAGCTCTGTGGTACTAGCATTAGCACAAACACATACACCCGGTCACACACACACACACACCCCTCTCCCCATCCTCTGTCCAGCTGCCTGCCTCCACTGATGGGAGCATTGAGCACCAACTAAAAAAATAAGGGTATGAAAGTATGATCAAGACAGTGAGAGGGAAGAGCCACAGAGCGAGAGGGAAGAGCCGCACACACACAGTATGCATTCTTGGCCAGAGGAGTGTGTGTTGTGTGATATACACTGAACAAAAATATAAACGCAACTTGCAACAATTTCTAGGATTTTAATGGGTTACAATTCAAATAAGGAAATCTTAATTGAAATAAATTCATTAGGCCCTAATCTATGGATTTCACATGACTGGGAATACAGTTATGCATCTACTGGTCACAAATACCTTAAAAAAGGTAGGGGTGTGGATCAGAAAACTAGTTAGTATCTGGTGTGACCACCATTTGTCTCACGCAGCGCAACACATCTTCTTCACATAGAGTTGATCTTGCTGTTGATTGTGGCCTGTGGAATGTTGTCCCACTCTTTTTCAATGGCTGTGCGAAGTTGCTGGATATTGGCGGGAACTGAACGCTGTCATACACGTCGATCCAGAGCATCCCAAACAGGCTCAATGGTTGACATGGCTAGTTGTTAAGGTTTTCTTCCGTCGAAGGAGAGGAGGACCAAAATGCAGCGTGGTTATTTTGATTAATCTTTAATAAAAGATAAACGGGAACAATACAAAACAATAAACGTAACGTGAAAACCTAACCAGCCTCATCTGGTGCAAACAAACACTGAGACAGGAACAATCACCCACAAAACACTTAAAGAATATGGTTGCCTAAATATGGTTCCCAATCAGAGACAACGATAAACACCTGCCTCTGATTGAGAACCACTCCAGGCAGCCATAGACTATTCTAGACAACCCCACTAACCACAATCCCATGACCTACAACAACCCCAAGACAAAACACACCACATAAATAACCCATGTCACACCCTGGCCAAAATAATAAAGAAAACACAAAATACTAAGACCAGGGCGTGACACTAGTGAGTATGCAGGCCATGGAAGAACTGGGACATTTTCAGCTTCCAGGAATTCTGTACAGATCCTTGCGAAATGGGGCCGTGCATTATCATGCTGAAACATGAGGTGATGACGGTGGATGAATGGCACGACAATGGGCCTCAGGATCTCGTCATGGTATCTCTGTGCATTCAAATTGTTATCGAAAAAATGCAATTGAGTTTGTTGTCCGTACCTTATGCCTGCCCATATCATAACCTCACTACCACCACGGGGCACTCTGTTCACAACATTGACATCAGCAAACCACTTGCCCACACGACGCCACGTCTTCCATCTGCCCGGTACAGTTGAAACCGGGATTCATCTGTGAAGAGCACACTTCTCCAGTGTGCCAGTGGCCTTCGACGGTGAGCATTTGCCCACTGAAGTCACTGACAACTTCGAACTGCAGTCAGGTCAACACCCTAATGAGGACGACGAGTACGCAGATGAGATTCCCTTAGTTAATGACAATTTGTGCAGAAATGATTTGGTTGTGCAAACCCACAGTTCCATCAGCTGTCCGGTTGGCTGGTCTCAGACAATCCCATAGGTGAAGAAGCCGGAAGTGGAGGGCCTGGGCTGGCGTGGTTACACGTGGTCTGCGATTGTGAGGCCTGCTGGACGTACTGCCAAATTCTCTAAAACGACATTGGAGGCAGCTTATGATAATTTAATGTTAATTTCTCTATCCGTCAACAACTCTGGTGGACATTCCTGCAGCCAATTCTGACAGCCAATTGCACACTCCTTCAAAACTTGAGACATCTGTGGCATTGTGTTGTGTGACAAAGCTGTGCATTTTAAAGTGGCCTTTTATTGTCCCCAGCACAAGCTGCACCTGTGTAATGATCATGCTTTTTAATCAGCTTCTTGATATGCCACGCTTATCAGGTGGATGGAGAAATGCTCACTAACAGGGGATATAAACAAATTTGTGAACAAAATTTGAGAGAAATTAGCTTTTTGTGAGAATGGAACATTTCTGGTATCTTTTACTTCAGCTCTTAAACATGGGACCAACAATTTACATGTTACATTTATATTTTTGTTCAGTGTACATGGAGTACAGGGGTGCATAGAAGATAAGCTGACAGGCAATAGGCTCACCTCTGGCAGTCAAGTCAATGCAGCAGGATGAGCGAGAGAGAGACAGAGTGTGATGGAGAGAGAGAAGGATACATCGAGAAAGAGGGAGAGAGAGAGGGATAGATTGAGAAATAGAGACAGAGAGAGAGAGGGGGATAGATTTAGAAAAATGAGAGAGGGATAGATTGAGAGAGAGAGAGATGAATAGTTAAAGAGGTAGATGGGTTTAAGCCAGAGTAAATAGGCCAGGTTTACATAAGGCATAAGGCATAAGGCATACTGGAGGTAAACAATCTGTCCTGTCTTTATATCATCATCCACACTGGCCTCCTCTGTGCCAGCTAACATCCTACAAACCCCTTAACACCTACAAAACCCTTTAAACGCCCCTTAAACACATTAACAGCTGCTTATTACTACATTATTCATGATAGTGAAACAAAGGGAGCTTATTCCTCTCAGGAAATAAAGCCCAGTCGCCGGTAGCAAGACACCTCCAGCTTTACAAGGCCCTAAGGAAGTCCACCAAGTCACAACATGACTGGTAGTGGAAGTGGTGGGGAATTTGGATCAGGGTCAAAGAGACACACTTTCCCATTACTAAATTATGCACCCAAAGCCTCAGTGATCTGAGTTGAAGAACGAGGAAAGTTCTTTCCCCTGTAACTATTCCCGAGGTCGTTGCTGTAAATGAGAATGTGTTCTCAGTCAACTTACCTGGTAAAATAAGGGTCAAATATATATTTTTATACATTACCTGTTTTATGAATGAGAGGGTAAACCGAGGTCCTCAGTGTAGTAGTAAAATGTAAGATGTGTGCATGCGTTCACACACACACACAAACACACACACACACACACACGCACACACGCACACACACACACTTCCTATCTGTCTCTGTAAATCTCCCCATCCAATCAAGTAAGATGACATTAGCTAATTGAGATCTTGATCCCATCTCCGGTTAGATGTACAATACCAGTCACAAGTTTGGACACAACTACTCATTCAATCGTTTTACTTTTTTTTTTTTTTTTACTATTTTCTACATTGTAGAATAATAGTGAAGACATGAAATAACACATATGGAATCATGTAGTAACCAAAAAAGTGTTGTTGAACAAATCAAAACATATTTTATATTTTAGATTGGTATTGGTATTCTTTCAACCAGCTTCACCTGGAATGCTTTTCTAACAGTATTGAAGGAGTTCCCACATATGCTGAGCACTTGTTGGCTACTTTTCCTTGTTGGCTGCTTTTCCTTCACTCTGCGGTCCAACTCATCCCAAACCATCTCAATTGGGTTGAGGTTGGGTGATTGTGGAGCCCAGGTCATCTGATGCAGCACTCCATCACTCTCCTTCTTGGTCAAATAGCCCCTTCACAGCCTGGAGGTGTGTTGGGTCATTGGCCGGTTGAAAAACAAATGATGGTCCCACTAAGCGCAAACCAGATGGGATGGCGTATCGCTGCACAATGCTGTGGTAGCAATGCTGGTTAAGTGTGCCTTGAATTCTAAATAAATCAGACAGTGCCACCAGCAAAGCACCTCCACACCATTACACCTCCTCCTCCATGCTTCACGGCGGGAACCACATATGCAGAGATCATCCGTTCAGCTATTCTGTGTTTCACAAAGACACGGCGGTTGGAACCAACTGCAGTTGCACTTGAATAAACTTTAAAAGTTCTTGAAATGTTCTGCATTGGCTGACCTTCATGTCTTAGAGTAATGATGGATTGTCGTTTAACTTTGCTTATTTGAGCTGTTCTTACCATAATATTGGTCTTTACCAAATAAGGCTATCTTCTGTTTACCACCCCTACCTTGTCACAACACAACAGATTGGCTCAAACACATTAAGATGGAAAGAAATTCCACAAATTAACTTTTAACAAGGCAGACCTGTTCATTGAAATGCATTCCAGGTGACTACTTCATGAAGTTGGTTGAGAGAATGCCAAGAGTGTGCAAAGCTTTCATCAAGGCAAAGGGTGGCTATTTGTCACGTTCCTTTATTTTGTCTTTGTGTTAGTTTGGTCAGGGCGTGAGTTGGGGTGGGTAGTCTATGTTCTTTGTTCTATGTTGTATTTCTGTGTTTGGCCTGGTATGGTTCTCAATCAGTGGCAGCTGTCGATCGTTGTCTCTGATTGAGAATCATACTTAGGTAGCCTGTTTTCCCCAGTTTGGTTGTGGGTGATTATTTTCTGTTTAGTGTTTCTTCATCACCTTACAGGACTGTTCGTTTGTCGTTTTTGTTGTTTTGTTCGGTGTTCAGTTGTTTTATTAAAATAATGGACGCTTACGACGCTGGGCATTGGTCCTTCTCTCTTTCTCCAGATGACAACCGATACACTATTGGAAGAATCTCAAATAGAAATAAATGTTGATTTGTTTAACACTTATTTGGTTACTAATTGATTCCATATGTGTTATTTCATAGTTTTGATGTCTTCACTATTATTCTACAATGTAGAAAATAGTAAAAATAAAGAAAACCCCTGGAATGAGAAGGTGTGTCCAAACTGTTGACTGATAACTGTATTTCATCCAGTCTACTGACACAGCAGATGGTTCTATTGACGCGGACGGCTCTTTATACATTCACATAAATTGTTTCACTTTTAACCCTTAGTTAAACAAACTTAGCTATAAAAGAACAAAGAACATGTCAAAGCCGATCACTGATGTCTAAATGTTGTCTATCCCATTACAAGCTTTCTGTTGTCTATCCCATCAGTTTGCTGTTTTGCAGCAGGTGTGGATGGGGTCAGCAGGGTAGTAGAGCTTACTTAAGCCATGACAACTGGTGCCACATGGAGTTGGCAGGAGACCAGCAGACCCATCCAGATCAGTGTCAAAGAGTTCCCAGGGATGTGTGTGTGTGTGTGTGTGTGTGTGTGTGTGTGTGTGTGTGTGTGTGTGTGTGTGTGTGTGTGTGTGTGTGTGTGTTTGCACAGTAGTGTGTTTGTGGCCAGTCTTTTTCCGTGACCTCGATTCTCTATGTTTGGCAGTAGGATTGGCGACGTCTCTTCTCATCCACCAATTTATTTCCTTATACAGAGTTTTGTTCCCAAAGTGTGTTCTAGATTGGTTTTCTGGGATCCTGGGGACATCCCTACCTTGAACCCTAACCTTAAGCCCTACCCCAAACCTAACCATTTAATATTTTAACTTCAATGGTTATGTCAGAGTTGGGATGTCCCACAGATCCAGTCTAGCAAGGACCGTTCCAGATTATGGGGTTGGACAGATCTACATCCTTTGACCTTTGGCCTTATTCCTGCTTTAAAACATTGACACAGGAGCGTGTTCAGAATGTCACAGATAGTAATGTACTCTATAGGGCTAACACGATTACCTATTGTCTGTGATGGGATATATTTATCTCTGATTACCCTGTAATGTTACACCTTCCTGAATAAGCTCCAGCTCTTCACTAAGGCCACCTATTAGCACCAAGCCAACATCTGCGGTAGGCTAGAATATCCCACATCACTAGACATATACATAGGACACATAATGCATCATTAATATGCTTTATGCCACTTAGCAGCCACTTCTATCCATACATTGGAATGTGTAGGCTATATGATCTCTGTGGGATCCTTGTTGCTATGCAGAGAGAGGAACAGCGTGAAGTGTTTGCTGATTTGATTATGGAGGCAGAGAGGAAGAAACCAGAACAGTTGGTCAGATCCCCTCTAGAGGTGGAAGGAAATGCAGGCAGAGAGGAAGAAACCAGAACAGTCGGTCAGATCCCCTCTAGAGGTGGAAGGAAATGCAGGCAGAGAGGAAGAAACCAGAACAGTCGGTCAGATCCCCTCTAGAGGTGGAAGGAAATGCAGACAGAGAGGAAGAAACCAGAACAGTCGGTCAGATCCCCTCTAGAGGTGGAAGGAAATGCAGGCAGAGAGGAAGAAACCAGAACAGTCGGTCAGATCCCCTCTAGAGGTGGAAGGAAATGCAGGCAGAGAGGAAGAAACCAGAACAGTCGGTCAGATCCCCTCTAGAGGTGGAAGGAAATGCAGGCAGAGAGGAAGAAACCAGAACAGTCGGTCAGATCCCCTCTAGAGGTAGAAGGAAGTGCAGGCAGAGAGGAAGAAACCAGAACAGTCGGTCAGATCCCCTCTAGCAGTGGAAGGAAATGCAGGCAGAGAGGACATTGATTTCTTATTTTACGTGTATCCAATGTGGGAAACTTCACACCTCTCTGTCGATGTGTGGGAGCTACACACTCGCACATGCACACAACCTTATCACAGGCACTGCACATTCCCAGTCGGTTCAATCTAGCTTTCATTAGCACACACCCATATCCTAGAGCTCAGGCAGAAGTGCACTCTTCCTATCTTTTTCTTCCACATAGTATCCATGCCTATTGATTTTCAGACAAATGTTCTTGGAATAGTATTCTTGGCTTAGACATGGCTCAATGTTCCACTGCTACACTGCTACAGAGTATTTCTTCAATAGAAGAACTATAATCTAGAATTAAAGTTCTCTCTCCACCCGCTTCTTCCTTGTCACCCAGCCCCCCTACAGGTGTTTCCATTAGCCAGACGATATGAAAAAGATCCTTCACACTGAATGAAGGGAGATTTAAACCAAAACACAAACTTTGGGGAGGAAGGAGGGATTCCATCCATGTCATTTTTCATGGATTTTCACGAGTTACAGGAGCAGGCCGATTCACGCAAAGGCACTATGGATTTATTTTCCCTCTTTGACAAAGGCACTATGAATTTATTTTACCTCTTTGACAAATGCATGCTCAGGAAAGTGATATCACAACTTTTTTACCTGTCTTCTCGATCCTATTCCCACCACCTTCTTCAAAACAGTTTTTAGTTGCATATCTTAATAAGTGTCAGGCTATTGTTAATCACGCTCTGTTCACAGGCACTCCCCACTGCACTAAAAACTGTTATGGTGAAACCCCTTCTGAAGAAAAGCAATCTAGATTCTTCAACTCTTAGCAGTTTTCGGCCAATCTCCAACCTTCCGTTCTGAAGCAGAATTCTGGAGAAATTGGTGTTCAAACAGCTAAAATATTTCTTAAATGCCAACAGTATTTTAGAAAAATTCCAATCTGGTTTTCGTGCACAGGGACAGCCTTAGTTAAAGTGATATGAGCTTAGAGCCAACACAGATGCTAAACAGCTCTCTGTCCTTGTACTCTTAGATTTAAGAGCTGCGTTCGACACTGTAGACCATGATGTCCTTTTGGACAGACTGAAAAGGTGGGTTGGCCTCTCTGGTCCAGGTCTAAATGGGTTTAGGACCTATTAAAATGGTTAAGAGTTTTTTGTCACCCTTGATGAACATACAGTAACTCAGAATAAATACACATCACATGTGGCGTTCCACAAGGTTTGATTTTGGGTCTACTGTTCAGTATATACATGTTACCCATTGGCAGCGTTATCAGAAAGCACAGCAGGGATTTTCATTGCTACGCAGACGATACATAACTTTACATTTCTGTGTCACCAGAGGATTTTAGCTCCACAGATAAATTATTAGACTGTATTAGTGATTTAAATACTATGATGGCACACAACTTCCTCCAGCTAAATCAAGACAAGACCAAGGAACTTATTGTTGGAGCCAAAGCACAGAGAGAGAGAATCTAGCCGCACATTTTAATTCACAGGCAATAAAGATAAAACACCAGGTAACAACGTAGGTGTTATTTTAGATTCTGAACTACGTTTCAAATCACATTTTAGGAATGTGACCAAAATAGCTTTTTACCACCTGAGGAACATTGCCAAGGTGCGGCTGTTTTCTCTCTCAAGCTGATACAGAGAGACTCATACATATTACAAACAGGCTTGACTACAGTAATGGTCTCCTGTCTGCTCAACCCAAGAAAGCCATTAGTCAACTGCAAAACATACAGAATGCTACGGCACGGGTACTGGCCAAGAACAGACGGAGTGCACACATTACACCGGTTTTAATGTCTCTGTACTGTAAAACATACAGAATGCTACAGCACGGGTACTGGCCAAGAACAGACGGAGAGCACACATTACACCGGTTTTAATGTCTTTGCAGTGGCTGCCTGTGAGTTTTAGAATATATTTTAAGATTCTTCTATTGGTTTTTTAAATCAATGCACGGTTGTGCATCCCAATACATGTCAGGCCTACTTTTAAGTTATGTACCCAGTAGAACCTGAGGGGGGCTGAAACTGTGGACATATTTAAAAGATCTTAAAACACATCTCTTTAGATTTGCTTTTCCGTCGGGTGCTTTTAGTTGTTCTGTTTGCCATTCTTTTGTTTGCTGTGTAGTAAATATTTCAGCTATTATTTTGTTTTTATTCGTTATTTCCTGTAAAGCACATTGTGTTGAATTCCATGTATGATATGTTCTGTATAAATAAAGCTTGATTTGAGGATTTGATTTGATTCATCATAGTTATGGTAGCCACTGAACCGTGGTCCCCGAAGGAACACTCCCCATATCATCCTCCTCTACCCACAATGCACCATTACCCACAACCCACCACACACCACCTCCTGGCTAATCAGCTCCAGAATGTAGGGAACACTACAGTGTCTGATGGTCCCTGGGGATGGTAAAAAGAAAGACAGCGAGAGAGAAAGAGAGGAGGGTGGGTGGGTGGGAGGGATTGTGGGAAATACTAGACAGCTATTTATCACCTACAGTCAATATAATAACTTCCTCTTCACCTTCCTCCTACAGTGTAGGTATCATGTAGAGAACCTAGAACCATACTGCATGGTATCCAGGTTACTGTATTATACTGCATATTGTTTGTTTAGTTCCGCAGAGCTGGCTTCTTGCAGAGTAGGTGGACCTAGATAAGTGAACACCATGTATTACAGTCATGCATTGTGGTGGTGTTAGGCAACATGAATGGTTATGTATCAGGTTTGATAATCCCCCCCAACTCTGGGCTGCTGGCCTGGAAGGGACACAACCAAGGCCTGCTTACCCAGCATAAAGCAACGTTTGTTGTTGTTGTCTCAAAATCTCACGTGGTCAGTCAGACACACATTCAATGCAAAGAAATGCATACAAATGCCATACACTCAGATTCTCACATACACTCACACACACATGCACATTCAGTGAGGGAGTGATAGAGAGAAATAGATTGGGGGAGGGAGGGAGGGAGTGAGGGGGGGGGAGGACGCGTTTGTATAATACATCTATGTGGCATGGCTTATCTCCCGCTAAGACGGGGTCATTACTGATCTAGGGATGCTGTAGTGGCCTGGATGGATTATAGATTACAGTTGATTCATAAACTTTATTTAAAAATATCAGAAAAGGATCAGGAGGTGTACACTATATCCACCTATATTTATTTATACATATAGCATTCCACTATATGTTTTTTTGTATATACGTAGCTTTGATGATATGGATAGTGTTCGAATTGAAGAGGCCTATTGATAAAAATAAAACCATAACAAAACAGATATCCATTGGAAACTAAATGGTTTAAATGATCCAGGGGGCAGTGCAGCTGACTCTCTGCTCTTCCCAGGCCTCCATCATCTCCTGGTCCTTTCTGTTTCCTCCTGTAGTCTTGGTTGGATCAGTCCAGAATAGGAGTTGAAGGCCAGTGGTCGCCCTGGTTCCAACATGTCACAATCATTAAGAGTGGAGTCAGTGGACACTGCATCTCATTCTCTCCCTTCCATCCCCCAGTACAGTTTTTCTAATACCAGCCTGGCATTAGGGAGTGTTGCCTAATATAACATGGCACCTACACCATTGCCCTATTCCTCCTCATCATCTGCTCCCATTGACCTCCTTTCCAGTCGACTTCCCCACTTCCTGACTGGCAACTAATTCCCTCTGCTGATGTTGCCTACGTGTCTCCATGTTATTGTGGGATGCTCTTCATACACTAAAGGGAAAGTTACTTCAGTCAAAAACCTAAGGCAGATTCCATTCTTGGGTGTATCTGAGGTCTGAGAAGGCTGTGTGTGTGTGTGTGTGTGTGTGTGTGTGTGTGTGTGTGTGTGTGTGTGTGTGTGTGTGTGTGTGTGTGTGTGTGTGTGTGTGTGTGTGTGTGTATGTATGTGTGTGTGTGTGTGTGTGTGTGTGTGTGTGTGTCCTGGTCCTGTAGGGAGCATGCCTTGCTGACAATTCCCAGTGAGTGTGATGTGCACCAGTGAGTAATAAAACTGTCTCCATGATTGTCATGCACAGGGAGGTCAGCATGGCAACGCAGTCCTGCTCTATTATGGGATACTAATTCAGTCTTACCATTGGTCCGTTGCAGGAACGACGGCAATACATTGGTGTTATAGCTCTGTGTGTTTGTGTGTGTGTGTCAGTATTATCCCACTGGCCAGTCCATACTGCCGGTGTGTTAAATTAAATGTCACTGGGCCTGAAGTACACTTGCTTTCCAATAGCTGTAATTTGTGTTGCCACTTGATGGGTCTAATGGTGGCTGAACATGACAGCTGGAATTGGTAACCGTTAGTCTGTCTCTCTGTGTGATCATGTGGGCGTCAAACCAAAGGGCAATGGATGACCGCTTCGTTGGTTCTTATTGTGTTATGATGAGATGCCATTGCTCTTTTATACAGTACTTCCTGCAAGGCTTGACAACTAAATTATATGTCAAGATCAAAGATCTGTTTGGTGCAATATTGTTCTGATTTTTCTGTTAAATTTTTTCTCTTGTCAAAAGACCTTCTTGCACAAGATTATTGTGAAAACACGTGTGTCTTGTCCAAAATGTTGTTTGCTCATTGCAGGTCATCCATAACCTCTCTCAGCACACGTTCATCCCCAGACAGGCAGCTCTCCCAGCAGTGAAACACAATGCAGATCACAGCCTCTCTCTCTCTCATCATATGTTCATCTCTCTCTTTTTCTCCCTCTCTCTCTCTCTCTCTCTCTCATTCAAAAATTCATCTCACTCTCTCATCATATGTTCATCTCTCTCTCTCTCTCTCTCTCTCTCTCTCTCTCTCTCTCTCTCTCTCAACATATGTTCATCTCTTTATCTCTACCTCTCTCTCTCATCATATGTTCATATCTCTCTCTCTCTCTCTCTATCTCTCTCTCTCTCTCTCTCAACATATGTTCATCTCTCTATTGCTCTCTCTCTCTCTCTCTCTCTCTCTCTCTCTCAACATATGTTCATCTCTCTCTCTCTCTCTCTCTCATCATATGTTCATATCTCTATCTCTCTCTCTCATCATATGTTGATCTCTTTATCTCTCTCTCTCATCATATGTTCATCTCTCTATCTCTCTCTCTCTCATCATATGTTCATCTCTCTATCTCTCTCTCTCATCATATGTTCATCTCTCTATCTCTCTCTCTCTCTCTCATCATATGTTCATATCTCTATCTCTCTCTCTCATCATATGTTCAAATCTCTATCTCTCTCTCTCTCTCATCATATGTTCATATCTTTATCTCTCTCTCTCATCATATGTTCATCTCTCTCTCTCTCTCATCATATGTTCGAATCTCTATCTCTCTCTCTCTCATCATATGTTCATATCTCTATCTCTCTCTCTCTCATCATATGTTCATATCTCTATCTCTCTCTCTCTCATCATATGTTTATATCTCTATCTCTCTCTCTCTTTCATCATATGTTCATATCTCTATCTCTCTCTCTCTCATCATATGTTCATATCTCTATCTCTCTCTCTCTCTCATCATATGTTCATATCGCTATCTCTCTCTCTCTCATCATATGTTCATATCTCTATCTCTCTCTCCCAATTCAATTCAATTCGCTTTATTTGCGTGACGTAACAATGTACGTGTTGCCAAAGCTTATTTTGGATATTTACAATATAAAAATAAATACAAATGAGAATCAAGATTGTAAACGGGACAACAGTAACAACAATAACCAAGGGTCAAAATAACCATACATTCAACAATAACAATAAGCATACAGTAGAGTACATGTGCAGGTTGATTGGTCTGTCAGACACTGTCCCTCAACTTATGGCAGGCAGCAATGTAGTGCGCTGCCAACCCACAGCTCTCTGCGTCCTGCCCCAACAGGACGGGTAGCTTACTCTCATCAGAGAGGTCTTTTAAACCTTGAATAAGGGTTTCAAATTTGGGAAAATGACACTCTCTAATTGTTTTATATTTTTGACATTTTGTCAGGAAATACAGCTCCGTCTCAGGTTCTGCTGTTGTGCAGTGATTGCACAGCCTTTCCTCTACAGGGAGCCATGTTTTCCTGTGTCTACCCTTCTCAAGGCTGTGCTCACTGAGCCTGTACTTTGTCAAGGTTTTTCTGAGGTTTTGATCAGTAACCATGGTCAAATAGTTAGCCACGGTGTACTGTCGATTTAGGGCCAGATAGAACTGCATTTTGCTTTGTGTTTGTGTTTGTGTTTCCCAATAAACAATATAGTTTTGTTTTGACTGTGTTGTAATTTGGTTTATCCTGATTGATTGAACAAGAACAAGTATGTGAACTCTGCCCCAGGACCAGCTGGATGAGGGGACTATTTTCTTTGCTCAGCTCTTGGCATTGCAGGGCTTGGTAATGATATGAGAGGGGGTCACTGTATTTGAGATGTTTCCAAAACTTAATAGCTCTTTTTTGAGTTTGTATTATTAGTGGATATTGGCCTAATTCTGCCCTGCATGCATTGTTTGTAGTTTTCCTCTGGACATGTAGGAGAATCTTACAGAACTCTGCATGCAGGGTTTCAATGGGATGTTTGTCCCATTTGATGAAATCTTCTTTTGCAAGTGGACCCCACACCTCGCTGCCATAAAGTGCAATTGGTTCAATGACATATTCAATTAGTTTTAGCCAAATTTCAATTACAATTTCAATTTCTATTTGCTTTTTAATGGCGTAGAATGCCCTGCGTGCTTTCTCTCTCAGCTCATTCACTGCCTCATTAGGGTGTCCAGTTGAGCTTATTTTTAAATCTAAGTAATTGTAGTGTGTACAGTACTCTATATATTTCATACCAATTGAGAACTTTGGTCTAGTTCCCTGAGATCTGGATCTTCTCTGGAAAATCCTTATTTTAGTCTTTTTGGGGTTTACTGCCAGGGCCCAGGTCTGGCAGTACTGCTCTAGCAGGTCCTGGCTCTGCTGTAGGCCATGTGCTGTGGGTGACAGCAGGCATAGGTCATCTGCGAAGAGTAGGCATTTAACTTCTGAATTGTGGAGACTAACACCAGGGGCTGAGGATTTTGAAGAATTCTGTTATTTTCTTACCAATTTTCTCTCTCATCATATGTTCATATCTCTCTCTCTCTCTCTCTCTCTCTCTCTCTCTCTCTCTCTCTCTCTCTCTCTCTCACTCATCATATGTTAATATCTCTAACTCTCTCTCTCAACATATGTTAATCTCTCTAACAATCTCTCTCTCTCATCCTATGTTCATCTGTCTGTCTGCCTGCCTGCCTGTCTGCCTGCCTGCCTGCCTGCCTGTCTGCCTGCCTGTCTGCCTGCCTGCCTGCCTGCCTGTCTGTCTGTCTGTCTGTCTGTCTGTCTGTCTGTCTGTCTCTCTCTCTCTCTCTCTCTCTCTGTCTGTCTCCCTCTCTCATCCTATGTTCATCCGTCCGTCCGTCTCTCTCTCTCTCTCTCTCTCTCTCTCTCTCTCTCACTCTCTCTCTCTCACTCTCTCTCTCTCTCTCGCTCTCTCTCATCCTATGTTCATCTCTCTCTCTCTGTCTCTCTCTCTCTCTGTCGCTCTCTCCCTCATCCTATGTTCATCTCTCTCTCTCTCTCTCTCTCTCTCTCTCTCTCTCTCTCTCTCTCTCTCTCTCTCTCTCTCTCTCTCTCTCTCTTCATAACTATAAGGAAGTGAGTACAGGGTTTCACATGTCTACCTAAGCACTTACTCATAGAATAAACCACTTCCTGACAGTCATATCTGTGGCAAAGGGTAATGCCTGTAATACATAAAGCCAGGTCTTCTTCCAAACTAGCCAATGGTGGTGGGACACATCATATGCTGCTGGTTTTTGGGAGATGCTAAGGGATCAACCATCGTATGGTGGGATTGGAACGCCATGTATTTGTAGCACTTGTAGAAAATGCAGTTTATTTTAGGTTCCCTGTAGGTTCCCAGTGTGTACTTTCCTCCCAACCCCCTTTATATGTGGACATACACATGCTGACTGGTTACAACGTAATGGAGGTAGGGCCATTCCATCTCTGTTTTTACGCCATCGTTCAGCAGGCAGACTTCTGTATGAGATGATTGCATCCAGACTGAGGAGAAATCTGCACTCAATGCAGCCAGATCTGAACACAATCAGACCACAAAGCAACCATTCTTTTCAATGCGATATTTCAAATTCTAATAGCAGAATTGCATGTAATTGTCAAGTGTAGACATGACCTCTCTCTCTCTCTCTCTCTGTCTGCCAGTACACTTTCTCTGCTCTGGGCCCTGTACATGTTAACCTTGAGGTGTTATCACACTATTGCTACTGGGTATAGAGCCATGACTAACCTATCTAACCTGCTATTGTAGCAACATGGGCACAACCACATAATGAAATAGGATCTCTATGGACAACACTGATTACCTTTGTCCATAGATGATTATCTCTGTCCACAGCTGATTATCTCGGTTCACATCCTGAGCCTGGTTTCATACTGTAGGGATAGACCACTGATAGAACATATAGATAGAACAGACACGTCTACCTCTGGTATATTTTGATGGAATTGTATCGGTATTGAGGAAAAGGGTGAGAAGGAGAGAGAAAGAGGTAGGGAGAGAGAAGATATGGAGGTGGGAAAATAGATAATTCAGATAGGAAACAGAGAGTATGATTTGAGAGGCAGGAAGGCGGTAAGAGGAGAAACCCAGTGAAGCATTGTATGCTGGGTAAATTAATATGCTGGGCCGAGCAATATTTGTGAGTGAGGTAACATGAGCACACACAGAGATCATTATGTGTGTGTGTGCATTAGGAGCTCTCTGGGCCTGTCAGTGCCTCATCTCCCCCTGCCCCCCTGCCTCCCCCTCTCATCTCCCCCTGCCTTCCCCTCCCCCTCTCATCTCCCCTTGTCTCCCCCTCCCCCTCTCATCTCCCCTGCCTCCCCCTCTCATCTCCCCCTGCCCCCCCTCCTCCCCCTTTCATCTCCCCCCTGCCTCCCCCTCCCATCTCCCCCTGCCTCACCCCTCCCCCTCCCATCTCACCCCTGCCTCCTCACTCCCATCTCACCCATGCCTCATCCCTCCCCCTCTCCCATCTCACCCCTGCCTCACCCTATCCCATTTCCCCCTCTCCCATCTCACCTCCCCATCTCACCTCCCCATCTCACGTGACCCCCCCTCACCTCCCCCTCTACCCCTGCCTCACCCTCTCCCATCTCAACCCCCCTCACCCCCACCACCTCAACCCGCCTCACCCCCACCACAGGCAATAAACACAAGCAATATCAGCTGCCTTTTATACCAATTCAGCTACACTGGCAGGAGAGAAAAAACAACCCCAAAATCTCTATAGAAATTATAATGTAACGTCTCAAAATAATACAGTACTTTCTCAGAGATACAAATACTTACTGATCTACATAGACCAGCTGCCATATAACATGATGATATATCAGGTTAAAAAGTAGATTATATATCAATGCATAACAAACAGCTGATGTTAATACAATGTAGTAATTACAATATAATGAGGAACAAACGGTGCTGTTGTAATTAGCTAGCTGGCTGCCGTGTGCCATTAACTCAGACATGGGCTATTATGCCTTTTTATCCTTCTATGTTTTCTCAGAAACGACTTAGTCTAATTAATAGAAAACGACCAGCGTAGAGAGAGAGAGAGAGAGAGAGAGAGAGAGAGAGAGAGACTGTACCTTACTGTTTATATTATAATAGTCTTCATAGGGAGAGAGAGAGAGAGAGAGAGACTGTACCGTACTGTTTATATTATAATAGTCTTCATAGGGAGAGGGGGGGTGCAGGAGGTGCCCTTTAAATGCAAGCACTGCAGATCCTAGAGGATGAGGATGACTGAGGGGGGGAGTAGGAGGGGGGAGGAGGGGGTCAGTGGCTGGTTTTGATGTCTTGCCTGCTGTGGAGACTTGGCTTTAAACGGAGGATGTCTTACTGATAGAGATATTCTTCAACCTGAACTGGCCAGGGGGCTTGGAGCTTGGTGTAGAGCAGAGGGCTTCAGATAGACTGGTTTAAAGGAGTCAGAGTCCTGCTTTGTTCACTGTATCCACTGGGCGGTGGAAACACTTAATCTTAATCTCTTCTTCTCTCTCTTCTTCTCTCTTCTCTCCATCTATCCATCCCTCCCTTCCTCACCCCTCCCTCCATTCCTCTCTCCCACTTCCCAAAGAGCATCAAATGTTTGGAGCACTGTTTTAATTCTAGGTTTAGATGTGTCTCTATGAGTGTGTTAGAGTCATATCAGACAATGATTGGGAGGGTCAATGTGAGGTTGTGTAGATATTCTCAGCAGGAGGGGAGAGGTAAGAGAGAAGCCGCTTCCTGGAGGGAAGGTTAGGCAAAGTCCAGACAAACTGTTCTAAAGCCACAGCTAACCATTAAAGATGGTTTCTTCACAGGTAGTCAAGCACTGTCTGAAACAAGAACGCAACTGTGCAAGAGGGGACGTGTGTGGTTGTGTTGAGGGTTGTGAGTTGAAGCCCGGGTCAGAAAAGAATGCAGTCTGTTAACCTGCATTCCAATTTAGATAATCTTGTCGCTATTGAAGCAGCTTGATTTAGAGTTTCCATCGCAGATGTCATATTTTAATCTCCAATTGAAAGCTCTCCACCTCTCTATGCTCTGTTGCAATGCTATGTGATGTTCCCAAAAAACAAGCTCCCCGCTAGCTAACCCACCCCTGACCTGCTCTTCACCTCACTGGCACCGCTTATGAAGTGCAAACACTCACAGTACACAACGCTACCCATATTTCGAAACAATGGGCCTTTATCTAACATTTCTCATTCATTTGCATGCTATTGTTTGGCTGTTTCCTTTTTTTTGTCCTGTGTTCTGGGCTCCTAGTAAAATACCCATGTGGCTTTTCCTCAAAGGTCGCAGAAATGCCACACTGTGAGATTGTGTTGTATTGGGCATTAGTGACATCGCACCCTGGGGACCTGACAACAAAGTGTCCAGCCTCCCTACGGTTTGTGGTTTTCTGGGACCTTTGTCCTTCTACCATATGGTTTAATAAGCTTCTAGTCTAAACCAGTGGTTCCCAACCCTTTTCGCTTACTGTACCAACTACTGAGTTTTCCTCTGCCTGGAGTACCCCTGGAGTACCCCTGAAGTACCCCTGAAGTACCCCTTCATGTGTATTTTACCAGTAGGCCTTTGGTATAATGAGTCTTCTCAAGTACCCCCAGGGGTCCTAGTACCTCTGGTTGGGACCCATTGGTCTAAATGGTGTACTTTTTACTAACAGCTTTGTGGCTGCAGGTGCAAAACCCAACTGAGACCAGCTGTGAAAGACACAGAGAGCCTGGTATCTATAGGTTTAAATATATATTATATCCTCTCAGAGAGGAGACAGGCAAGTGGTAGAGAAACAGTGGGAAGGATGGATGCTGGGATTGAACCCTGGTCTCTGTGCACTATAGGGGACTTCTTATCTACTGTAATAACAGAGATGTTGCTTACCATTAGTGCTTAAACACTTCCCATTTACTCTATCTGATAAGGCTGCACACCTGATGTAGGGATGTATTGTATGCAGTGTTGATGACGTGATCAGCTTATCTAAGTGCCTTCTATTATGGCTGCTTGTTTAATCAGCTCTCCTAGTGGTGAACGGAGTGGTGGGGTTTCGCCCAAGGGTACAATACATATTATATCAGTGGTCTTCCTTTCACAAACAATCATCGTTTGGGGAATATTGTTTACTCCCACAAACCCACAATAAACCAGCAATACTTGTTTTAATGCTCACAGCTCTGAGTATTATGTTCTCCCAAGGACATGGGACTATTTCCTAATATGGACACCGTAGCCGTTTTTTGGGAGTGTACTTTATGAAAGAAAGATAATCCCAATCACCGAAATGCACAAGTCGAACCCCAGACAGACTCAGAGTCAGTCTGACAGTGTATCCAGTGTTATATCAGTGTAATACAGCCTTGTCCCTTCCTTCACCCCGTAAAGCACGAATCAAAGCGCTAGTGGATTCATTCATCTTCAGCTCAGAATGAAAGACGACGGCCAGGCCGCCCCATATTGCAACCAGCAACCTCCTCCCATCTCCCCCCCCCATCATCCCTCCTCTCCATGCTCCATCCTCCTATCCAGGTCTCTTAGGAGTACTTAGGGCATTGTGTGTAATTCCATCCAGACCACAGAGACAATTACATTTCCCCATAAAAAAAATAAAAAATAATTGTGGCTCCAAAATTAGTGTGTATCCCCCTCTGAATAACCTCTCTCTACCAAACAGGACACGCACACGCACACGCACGCACACACACAGACACACACACACACACACACACACACACACACACACACACACACACACACACACACACACACAGACACACACACACACACACACACACACACACGCACACAGTTTAACGAAGGTTTCCTCGGATGGATTGCGTGTAGCCCTAATATCGTGACCACTCAGGCATGAGTAAACGATTATTAGCCAGTTAAATTATCCATTGTTCCTCTATAACAATGGAGGCTATTTGTTTGTTTGGCTTCATAAGGGATCTGTGGCTTCTGAAAGGCTTAGGTAAGCAGCCAAGTGCTGTTGTTGTGTTTATTTGTTTGTTATTGTGTTCTGCTGCACTACTGTAGATAAGCTTTACAGGAGCTAATTAAAATGGTTTAGTGAGTGGTGAGGAAGGCATGTGTCATCAGTTTATGCTGAATGCCCTGCAACACCTGCGAATCCTACTGTATTCCAAGCCATGTTGTACAGTGAAGTACAGTGAGGTACAGTGAAATGCCTTTCTTTCATGCACTAAACACAACAATGCAGTAATCAATATCAATGTAGCACTAAAAATAACAACGTAGAACAAAAATACATGAGAAATAAAAATGAAAAATAAGAAGAACAGGAGAAAGTAAGAAGCTGTAAACAGGGTCAGTTCAGTACCATATTTACAATGTGCAGGGACACTGGAGTGATAGAGGTAGATATGTATAGTGATAAGGTGACTAGCAGCAGCGTAGGAGTAGCAGCAGCGTAACTTATGATTGTGTGTGCGTGTGTGTGTAGTAAATATAAATGTGTGCATGTTATGTGTGTGTTGGAGTGTCGGAGTGCGTGAGTGTGTAAAGTCCTGTGATTGTGCATGGAGACAGTGGGAAAATTAAAGTCCATCTTAACTACATATTGTATCAAGGGTGTAGCAGTGGTCCTAGAAAAGCTACCAGATATGGGAATTGTGACGAAGCAACATAGGTTGACTTCTTGTAGATGAGAACAAGTCAATTGACTTTCCTGGTGAAGGAATGGTTAAATGAAAACCCACACTTCTATTCCTCATAATATAAGCCGCGACTTCCTATAGATTCAGATATTACAGTGGGAACATTTGAATTTCCTGGTCTCACACTGTGTCGATAAAACATTTTGTCGGCGTGCTCCCATGAATGTTAACGCAATTATCTCCATTCTAATGAAGTATATCTCTGTAATCTGATTATTCAAGTTGAAACATAACGAGAGGGCAAGAGAACAGAGGCAGACAGTGTAGCGTCTCGCTGTGCAAAACAATTGGCTTGGCGTGGCGCACAGCGGGTGTGAGCAACGCAGGTGGGTGTGTTCATGTGTACCAGTAGGCCTATATGCAAAATAGTCTTACGCTTATTTAGTTCTAAAGCAGGAATGAGCAATAAGTTGCTCATCATGAGGGAACACAGCGGCTCATTGGTCTGCACACCAACATCCATACTGTGACAGTGAAGAGAAAAATAGTATGTTTTAAAGTTAATTTACTGCATTTCTACACATTTTGCCATAGGTTGAAGGCAAATGTTTGCAGTTTTTTAATACGATGGCTGATGATCAATAGGCCCCTCGGTCAGTAATTCGACCATGCTTACTACAAGTTTAGATCGCTGTACGCTAGACTATTTTACAGTAAGTTGAGATCCTGACTGGGTTACCCCCCAAAAATAAATGGCCGCCACATGGTCGCAAGTTGCCCATCCCTGGTCTAAAGTATGATTACATTGGTTGTGTTGTTATTGTTGCTCTAACATGCACCATCTTCATAAGTACGGTGTACAACGATTGACTCAAGGAGGGGTGAGTGTTACGGCTTTCTTCGGTAGAAGGAGAGTCGGACCAAAATGCAGCGTGGTAATTTTGATACATGTTTAATTAACGAATAAACACGATAATACAAAAACAAGACCCGAACCGTGAAAACCTATACAGCCTATCTGGTGACAACAAACACAGAGACAGGAACAATCACCCACGAAACACTCAAAGAATATGGCTGCCTAAATATGGTTCCCAATCAGAGACAACGATAATCACCTGCCTCTGATTGAGAACCACTCCAGGCAGCCATAGACTTTGCTAGAGAACCCCACTAAGCCACAATCCCACCTACTAAACCTACTAAAACCCCAAGACAAAACACACCACATAAATAAACCCATGTCACACCCTGGCCTGACCAAAATAATAAAGAAAACACAAAATACTTCGACCAGGGCGTGACAGTGAGGCTTGATGTTGAGGGTTTTGGGTGGCAGGGAGCCTAGTGGTTAAGAGCGTTGGGCCAGTAACCAAAAGGTCAAGGGTTCGAAAACCCAAGCCGACTAGGTGAAACATCTGTTGATGTGCCTTTGAGCAAGGCTCTTAACCCTCATTGTTCCTGTAAGTCACTTTGGATAAGAGTGTCTGCTAATTGACTAAAATGTATAAAAACATGTACATGTTTCCTCAAATGTACTCCGATAGTAAGCGTTATGGTGAATAGTCAATGGACAAAGGTGGCGCTATTAACATATTGTTTACCTATCCGATCCTTTCAGATGTATTGTTATTGGACATTGCACAAGACTGACCTATGAATTGACATGAATCCCGCCCCCCATAACTTACTTCCTGTTCATGTCTCCTGGGATTACCCATGACTCCATTAGGGTTCGGGCGGGTAGGTGAATATCACTAGAGGGCAATAGATCCATCCCTCAGCCAGGCAGCCAGGCCATGAAATGATGCATTAACATTAAATATTAAAACAGCTATTGTCTGACAACGGTGCCCTCCAAAAGACTAATGTGTTCTTGGAGAGCAGATTTGTCATTTTAGATTCATGATGTCAGCTGGCTACGGCTGGGAAAGCAACACCAGAGACTAATCACTGCCCTTCACCACTTACAACCCCCAAACGAAAAATAGTTCAGTGACATGTCCATTGAAGGAAATAGCAGAGAGTTAGCTGTTAGTGTATATGTTCCACCTTGAATAATCCGAAGGCTCACATATCAACTGTCATTCATGTCGAACATTGCAGCACTATAACACAATAATACAAATGCTAATATGTATCTTCTGTTTCTGGTAATGGTAGTGTCTGTTATAGCATGGCAATATGACTGAAATCACAGTTCCTCGTGCAAGCCAGTAGCCACACACCAGTCACATCCTATCCCCCTCGTTATAGCACTGTTAGCACCTCCACCCGTCAGACAGATCCACCTGCATAGCAACACTCCTCCACCCTGCTAATTCACAGGCATCATTAAGCCACGCTGCACGACTGCACACATTAATATTTCAATAAAAGCCGTATGCTAATCCTCTCTATGTTAATGTACAATAGTAAGTACATCATGGTCGGTGTATTTGAAGGCGCTCACAAGCCCCATGCAGCATGTGAGGAGGGAGTTCTGAATATTAAAAAGAAAGAGGAAATCAATCAAGGGAATTTTGATAGAGATTCTTATCTACAGGGAAACTACATCTCAATGGATCTACAGTATAGCACTCTATAAGATCTTATCGACAGTATTGTACTGTTGATGACCTGATACATTCTCAGACGTTCAGAGAAACGGGACACACACTTGGAACTTGTCACTTTGGTCTTTTGATGTCAATGTTTTATGGTATGCTTTATCACTTTAACTGAGAGAAGTCCTGTGACATTAGTATTTACAGTGTTTCTATCATATATCTGTCATATATATTATTGCATAGCAGAAGAGTTGTCAGTGTTCACTCTGCTCAACACGCTCTTCACTTGCTCTTCACTTGCGCTCTTCACTTGCGTCATGATGATCACAAGCAGTTAAATGCAGCATGGATGGAGAACGATGTGTTATGGCCAAGATGTGGCCCAGAACAACATGGCCTAGATCTATATGAATGAGACTGTAAAGTGGGCTAATCAACACCTACCCCTGGTACACCCTCTCCTCCTCCTCACCCACCCATCCCCACCTCCCCCCACCTCCCTACTCTATGCCATCCCCTTATAGCCCTCCTCCAACCCTCTCCTCCTCACTTCCCTACCACATCTCTTTTCCTCCCCATGCCCCATCCCCATACAGCCCCCCATCCTCCCCCATCCCCACACACATATACACAAACACACACACACACACACACACACACACACACACACACACACACACACACACACACACACACACACACACACACACACACACACACACACACACACACACACACACACACACACACACACACAATAAAACAAATATACACTAGCGCAGGCTTACCCACAAGGGAGGATTAATCAGTTTGATACATATTTAAGTGGCATTCAGATACATTTTATTTTGAGCATTACACATAAATCCCTTTAGCTAGCGTCATGCTGGAGATGGTACGGCGGAGAATGTGTTGCAGATAGAGCATGGTGGAGATGGTACGGTGGAAAATGTGTTGCAGATAGAGCATGGTGGAGATGGTACGGTGGAGAATGTGTTGCAGATTGAGCATGGTGGAGATGGTACGGTGGAGAATGTGTTCCAGATTGAGTATGGTGGAGATGGTACGGTGGAGAATGTGTTGCAGATAGAGCATGGTGGAGATGGTACGGTGGACAATGTGTGGCAGATAGAGAATGGTGGAGATGGTACGGTGGAGAATGTGTTCCAGGTTGAGCATGGTGGAGATGGTACGGTGGAGAATGTGTTCCAGATTGAGCATGGTGGAGATGGTACGGTGGATAATGTGTTGCAGATAGAGCATGGTGGAGATGGTAAAGTGGAGAATGTGTTGCAGATAGAGCATGGTGGAGATGGTAAAGTGGAGAATGTGTTGAAGATAGAGCATGGTGGAGATGGTAAAGTGGAGAATGTGCTGCAGATAGAGCATGGTGGAGATGGTAAGGTGGAGAATGTGTTGCAGAATGAGCATGGTGGAGATGGTACGGTGGAGAATGTGTTCCAGATTAAGCATGGTGGAGATGGTACGGTGGAGAATGTGTTGCAGAATGAGCATGGTGGAGATGGTACGGTGGAGAATGTGTTCCAGATTAAGCATGGTGGAGATGGTACGGTGGAGAATGTGTTGCAGATAGAGCATGGTGGAGATGGTAAGGTGGAGAATGTGTTGCAGATTGAGCATGGTGGAGATGGTACGGTGGAGAATGTGTTCCAGATTGAGCATGGTGGAGATGGTACGGTGGAGAATGTGTTCCAGATTGAGCATGGTGGAGATGGTACGGTGGATAATGTGTTGCAGATAGAGCATGGTGGAGATGGTAAAGTGGAGAATGTGTTGCAGATAGAGCATGGTGGAGATGGTAAAGTGGAGAATGTGCTGCAGATATAGCATGGTGGAGATGGTACGGTGGAGAATGTGTTGCAGAATGAGCATGGTGGAGATGGTACGGTGGAGAATGTGTTCCAGATTAAGCATGGTGGAGATGGTACGGTGGAGAATGTGTTGCAGATAGAGCATGGTGGAGATGGTAAGGTGGAGAATGTGTTGCAGATTGAGCATGGTGGCGATGGTACGGTGGAGAATGTGTTGCAGAGAGAGCGTGGTGGAGATGGTACGATGGAGAATGTGTTGCAGATAGCGCATGGTGGACATGGTATGGTGGAGAATGTGTTGCAGATTGAGTATGGTGGCGATGGTACGGTGGAGAATGTGTTCCAGATTGAGCATGGTGGAGATGGTACGGTGGAGAATGTGTTGCAGATAGAGCATGGTGGAGATGGTACGGTGGAGAATGTGTTGCAGATCGAGCATAGTGGAGATTGTACGGTGGAGAACGTGTTCCAGATTGAGCATGGTGGAGATGGTACGGTGGAGAATGTGTTGCAGATAGAGCATGGTGGAGATTGTACGGTGGACAATGTGTTGCAGATAGAGAATGGTGGAGATGGTACGGTGGAGAATGTGTTCCATGTTGAGCATGGTGGAGATGGTACGGTGGAGAATGTGTTCCAGATTGAGCATGGTGGAGATGGTACGGTGGATAATGTGTTGCAGATAGAGCATGGTGGAGATGGTAAAGTGGAGAATGTGTTGCAGATAGAGCATGGTGGAGATGGTAAAGTGGAGAATGTGTTGAAGATAGAGCATGGTGGAGATGGTAAAGTGGAGAATGTGCTGCAGATAGAGCATGGTGGAGATGGTAAGGTGGAGAATGTGTTGCAGATTGAGCATGGTGGAGATGGTACGGTGGAGAATGTGTTCCAGATTGAGCATGGTGGAGATGGTACGGTGGAGAATGTGTTCCAGATTGAGCATGGTGGAGATGGTACGGTGGAGAATGTGTTGCAGATAGAGCATAGTGGAGATTGTACGGTGGAGAATGTGTTGCAGATAGAGCATGGTGGAGATGGTACGGTGGAGGATGTGTTCCAGGTTGAGCATGGTGGAGATGGTACGGTGGAGAATGTGTTCCAGATTGAGCATGGTGGAGATGGTACGGTGGATAATGTGTTGCAGATAGAGCATGGTGGAGATGGTAAAGTGGAGAATGTGTTGCAGATAGAGCATGGTGGAGATGGTAAAGTGGAGAATGTGCTGCAGATATAGCATGGTGGAGATGGTACGGTGGAGAATGTGTTGCAGAATGAGCATGGTGGAGATGGTACGGTGGAGAATGTGTTGCAGATAGAGCATGGTGGAGATGGTAAGGTGGAGAATGTGTTGCAGATTGAGCATGGTGGCGATGGTACGGTGGAGAATGTGTTGCAGAGAGAGCGTGGTGGAGATGGTACGATGGAGAATGTGTTGCAGATAGCGCATGGTGGACATGGTATGGTGGAGAATGTGTTGCAGATTGAGTATGGTGGCGATGGTACGGTGGAGAATGTGTTGCAGATAGAGCATTGTGGAGATGGTACGGTGGAGAATGTGTTGCAGATCGAGCATAGTGGAGATTGTACGGTGGAGAACGTGTTCCAGATTGAGCATGGTGGAGATGGTACGGTGGAGAATGTGTTGCAGATAGAGCATGGTGGAGATTGTACGGTGGACAATGTGTTGCAGATAGAGAATGGTGGAGATGGTACGGTGGAGAATGTGTTCCATGTTGAGCATGGTGGAGATGGTACGGTGGAGAATGTGTTCCAGATTGAGCATAGTGGAGATGGTACGGTGGAGAATGTGTTCCAGATTGAGCATGGTGGAGATGGTACGGTGGAGAATGTGTTCCAGATTGAGCATGGTGGAGATGGTAAAGTGGAGAATGTGTTGCAGATAGAGCATGGTGGAGATGGTAAAGTGGAGAATGTGTTGCAGATAGAGCATGGTGGAGATGGTAAAGTGGAGAATGTGCTGCAGATATAGCATGGTGGAGATGGTACGGTGGAGAATGTGTTGCAGAATGAGCATGGTGGAGATGGTACGGTGGAGAATGTGTTGCAGATAGAGCATGGTGGAGATGGTAAGGTGGAGAATGTGTTGCAGATTGAGCATGGTGGCGATGGTACGGTGGAGAATGTGTTGCAGAGAGAGCGTGGTGGAGATGGTACGATGGAGAATGTGTTGCAGATAGCGCATGGTGGACATGGTATGGTGGAGAATGTGTTGCAGATTGAGTATGGTGGCGATGGTACGGTGGAGAATGTGTTGCAGATAGAGCATTGTGGAGATGGTACGGTGGAGAATGTGTTGCAGATCGAGCATAGTGGAGATTGTACGGTGGAGAACGTGTTCCAGATTGAGCATGGTGGAGATGGTACGGTGGAGAATGTGTTGCAGATAGAGCATGGTGGAGATTGTACGGTGGACAATGTGTTGCAGATAGAGAATGGTGGAGATGGTACGGTGGAGAATGTGTTCCATGTTGAGCATGGTGGAGATGGTACGGTGGAGAATGTGTTCCAGATTGAGCATAGTGGAGATGGTACGGTGGAGAATGTGTTCCAGATTGAGCATGGTGGAGATGGTACGGTGGAGAATGTGTTCCAGATTGAGCATGGTGGAGATGGTACGGTGGAGAATGTGTTGCAGATAGAGCATGGTGGAGATGGTAAAGTGGAGAATGTGTTGCAGATAGAGCATGGTGGAGATGGTAAAGTGGAGAATGTGCTGCAGATATAGCATGGTGGAGATGGTACGGTGGAGAATGTGTTGCAGAATGAGCATAGTGGAGATTGTACGGTGGAGAACGTGTTCCAGATTGAGCATGGTGGAGATGGTACGGTGGAGAATGTGTTCCAGATTGAGCATGGTGGAGATGGTACGGTGGAGAATGTGTTTCAGATTGAGCATGGTGGAGATGGTACGGTGGAGAATGTGTTCCAGATAGAGCATGGTGGAGATGGTACGGTGGAGAATGTGTTGCAGATAGAGCATGGTGGAGATGGTACGGTGGAGAATGTGTTGCAGATAGAGCATGGTGGAGATGGTACGGTGGAGAATGTGTTGCAGATAGCTCATGGTGGACATGGTACGGTGGAGAATGTGTTGCGGATTGAGTATGGGGGCGATGGTACGGTGGAGAATGTGTTGCAGATAGAGCATAGTGGAGATTGTACGGTGGAGAATGTGTTGCAGATAGAGCATGGTGGAGATGGTACGGTGGAGAATGTGTTCCAGATTGAGCATGGTGGAGATGGTACGGTGGAGAATGTGTTCCAGATTGAGTATGGTGGAGATGGTACGGTGGAGAATGTGTTGCAGATAGAGCATAGTGGAGATTGTACGGTGGAGAATGTGTTGCAGATAGAGCATGGTGGAGATGGTACGGTGGAGAATGTGTTCCAGGTTGAGCATGGTGGAGATGGTACGGTGGAGAATGTGTTGCAGAGATCGTTTGTTTGTTTGTCTTGTTTTTACCTTTTATTGATAACGCATACAGCATCCTGAATTCATGTGAACCTAATTCCAGGACTGCGGTAGCTGCACTGCTGCTCTGCAGAGTCACTGTTTTGATTACTGGACTAGCTGATGTTCTCATCCAGCGTCACACACTTCACACACACATCACACACTCTTTACACACCCTTCACACACCCTTCACACACCCTTCACACACACATCACACACCCTTCACACACACATCACACACTCTTCACACACCCTTCAAACACACCCTTCACACACACATCACACACCCTTCACACACACTTCGCACACACATCACACACCCTTCACACACCCTTCACACACACATCACACACTCTTCACACACCCTTCACACACCCTTCACACACACATCACACACTCTTCACACACCCTTCACACACCCTTCACACACACATCACACACTCTTCACACACACTTCGCACACACATCACACACCCTTCACACACCCTTCACACACACACGTCTTTGTGTTTCTGATCTTGTTTTTAGCAAAGGAATTGACCGTAAACATGTTAAATTCTGCATGTGTGCGTGTGCATATTTGGGTGTGTGCACATGTGTGTCTTCCTCTCTCCCACATATCCAGTGTGTTACAATGAGAATCCCTCCCCTCAGGCTCTGAGACACAGACAGATAACGACTGATCCTCCACATGGTGCAAATCAATTGTTTTCTATGTTCCAAACAACAATACCAACAACATAAAATACAGACTACTATGTCAACAGTTCAAATTGTTCTTCTGTATGGCTTTTAAACACAATTCCACCATTTTTACATTCCATAACTGTCTAGTGGTGGCTCAATTGTAGATATTGACGGATTCCATATTGTGAATATAATCCCCAGCCCACGGCTGATCTTTAAGTGTGGGGGAGGGGCAGTTATCAGAAGCTAAGCTTCAATCGATAGCAACCATTTGCCAATTATACTTGAAATTACAGCATCCATGTGTACACACACACACACACACACACACACACACACACACACACACACACACACACACTACACTACACTACAGTTGTTATTATGATGAGTGTTCTTAAACGTCTAGTTGAATACTTCATTTTTCGTTACATTTTAGTCCCTCGCCTTGTGTTGAATTATTCATAACTTACAGTATGTCTCTCCGTACTGTCATTGCCTGGGACATGGTATGATTATACATGGGTTTATGGAGACATCATCTATCGATGACTTCTCATTTCATATATAGGCTGTATGATGGTTCAAGGTGACTTCAAGATACCCAATCTACCAGGAAGATGAGATACAGTACTGTGGTATCACTGATACTTCGTGTTGTCATCATAAGCCATACAAAAAATGCCATTCACATGTCTGTCAAGGTTGACTTTGTACATGGACAGATATTCAGTAACTTGGTAGGACAATGGAAGTTTTCTTGAACAATCCGTCCTTCATTGTTATAACCAACATGTTTCATGTATCTGACTGGCTCTGTATTAGTATGGTTTTGTGCTTGAGATCAAGTCTGTCGAGTGTTGACTCGAGGGAACTCCTGTGGAACGCTTGTCCAATGCTTCTGGAATGCTCTCCTAAACAGATGGCTTTGTCAGTTTGTTTACTTGCTTGTTGGCAGACTATTGCAAGCCCTTTACCACAAACATTCCTAGTTTGAAAGGACACAGTAGCCGTCTGCCTCAGCCCCAAGAAATATGGTAGAAATGCCTCACCTCTAAAATAAGGGGACAAATGCGTTTAAAAAAAATGAAAAGCTAAATTGCCGGCCCTCAACAGTGGACATGATTCATCATCATTGATTCATCTGGCCAGCTCATTTTTCTGTGCTCACTGACACAATGGCCCTGATACGGCACGGTGCCTCTCAGCACACTACTCCTCCACTGCTGCACTGCTCCTCCACTGCGGCCAGCACTCTCTCTTTCTCTATCGCTCAGCCTATCATTCCTTATCTCTTTCTCTATCGCTCAGCCTATCATTCCTTATCTCTTTCTCTATCGCTCAGCCTATCATTCCTTATCTCTTTCTCTATCGCTCAGCCTATCATTCCTTATCTCTTTCTCTATCGCTCAGCCTATCGTTCCTTATCTCTTTCTCTATCGCTCAGCCTATCGTTCCTTATCTCTTTCTCTATCGCTCTGCCTATCATTCCTTATCTCTTTCTCTATCGCTCAGCCTATCGTTCCTTATCTCTTTCTCTATCGCTCAGCCTATCGTTCCTTATCTCTTTCTCTATCGCTCAGCCTATCATTCCTTATCTCTTTCTCTATCGCTCAGCCTATCGTTCCTTATCTCTTTCTCTACTTCTCCCCCTGCCCTCTCTCCCATTCCCTCATACAGAGGCAGACACACACACACACACACACACACACACACACACACACACACACACACACACACACACACACACACACACACACACACACACACACACACACACACACACACACACAGGGAGCGAGGGATTTCATATAGAATTCTCCTTAAGTTTGCTCTATGTTTATATAAGGAAAGTGCCTCTTCTTAATCAGCTTATTCACACACAGCCACCACACCTCGGTAGAGGACACACACACACACACACACACACACACACACACACACACACACACACACACACACACACACACACACACACACACACACACACACACACACACACACACACACACACACACACACACACACACACACACACACAGCCCCAACACCTCAGGGGAGAAGAGAAATCCACTTCAGCATAATGGGAAAATGTTAATTTTCTGCCTGTACCTCTCTCCTTAGGAGGTGACTGAGGGCCTGTCAAACGTAAACAATGCACACTTGTGAATAGATCAGGGTCTTGTTCATCAAGTACAACGCTCTGAAATGTACCTCAACCAGTCTACCTAGGCAGTCTGAAAGTGACCGATTGGATTTGAGCCAAGGTTGTTTGTGCACCAGAAGATTGTGTTTGCCCACTGAGCTAGAAGACAAAACATTAGCACTAGGGCTGGGTGATGTGTCCAAAATATCATATCACAATATTTGTCATATTCATGGCAGTATTTGACAACATTTTATGTTTCTGAATAATACAAGTTCTAAATATTTTTTATGAGTAGTGCATGACCCAAGGATGGAAACACATGAATTCTAAGTGGTTGTAAAGGTCTTTCTGTATTCTGATTGATCTATATTCCACCAAGCTAGGACAAAACCAACTTTTCATTTGATTTAGCACCCTATCAAAATATTGTTATAGACAGTATTATAAAACCCAGTGTACCGTTATTCATATCAACCAGCCCTAATTAGCACGGAGACCAAATGCAAATCTGATTCAGAGGTGTTGGGTCAAATGTGGAAGACCATTTCGGTTTAATGCATTCAGTTGTGCAACTGACTAGGTATCCCCTTTCCCATTCCCAAATCCCGTGGAGTAATGCTTCACCCAGAGATGTTGACACACATAACTGCAGAGGAGAGCTCTTCGGCGGTACAGTGGCGGCACAGTGGTGGTGTCTCCCCTGGGGATTCCCTCCCTACCTCCCTCCCATCATCTTCTCTGCCTGACTGCTGTGCTCGCTGAGCCCACCAGGCCACGGCGACCTCTGGTTGACCTTGTGGGCACAGCGACAGCTAGATGAGAATAATGCTGTGTAATCAGTAATCTCATAGAGAGCGTGAGGTATATTATGTGTGGAAACCGGAGCAGAGGACGTTTCCTGTACTGAGTCTGATACCTTGTGGTACACTGTCTGTGCAATGTTGAAATACAGTATATTGGATACATTGGAGGTTGTAGTCTTCAAAATGAAGTGACATTTGAACACACAACTTTCAGTTACAGTTACAGTACGGTGAAGTAGCTATGCTTTTTGGTACCGTTTATTCTGCCTCTGGCTTTAAATTGAAAATGGTTCACATGAAACAGACACACAGCAGGGTCCTGATCTGCCCAGAATAAAATAATCTGCCACTGTGACCTTATAATGGATCAAGACAAAACCCAGCCGGAGCCATAATGGAGGCACAGTGTCCTGATGTTCCCTGTTGTTCCCTTTGTGGCCACGTGTCACTGTTCTGCTGCTGTCTCCATCCAGGGGATTAATATCATGTAACATTCTCTCTAAGGCTGATAACCTCTTTCTCATGCAGGCTAATTTGATTTGATTCAGGACAGGAGTACTTTCACCTAGTTCTGCTTCCAGAACCTTCTTTTTTTAATGCTTGGATTCAAATTTTCCTGATAGAATACAGTGTGTACAAACCTGCAAAAGGGCTTCCCCAGTGATCAATCTTTGGGCCTCTATCCTTTAGCTTAGGTCATACAAATCACAGTATTCATATGTCATGGTGTTGACATCCAAAGGTATGCAGATGCTACTGTTAGACCCTGACATCATCACTGAAAGCAGTATCAGATATCTCTAAGGAGAGCCATGCAATAGATGAGACCAGAGGGATTTCCTTCAGAGAAACAACCTCCCATAGAACTTTCTAATCTTGTGGAATCCTCTTGCAGCGTGCCCTTATCTCATCATGTATGTGCTTTACAGTGAGCTTTAATGAGCTTGATAGTAAGTCACAATGCTGCATGGAACACAGGTTAGAGGTCAGAGAGCACCCTGGCCTCACCTTGCTTGGATGTACTCTTAAATCCTCCAGATGCTACGTACTGCTTACTGCTGACTGCTACCAGTGCTTTAGCTCAACATGAATAGTCTCCTCTTTCATTTGTTTTACAGGTCATTATGAGGTGATCTACATGAACACACACACACACACACACACACACACACACACACACACACACACACACACACACACACACACACACACACACACACACACACACACACACACACACACACACAGACAAATCAAATCAAATGTTCTTTCTCACATGCGTCGAATACAACAGGTGTAGACTTTACCTTGAAATGCTAAGTTATAAGCCCTTAACCAACAATGCAGTTCAAGAAATAGAGTTAAGAAAATAAACTAAAAAAGTAACACAATAAAATAACAATAACGAGGCTAAATACAGGGGGTACGGGTACCGAGTCAATGTGCAGGGGTACAGGTTAGTCAAGGTCATTTGTACATGTAGGTAGGGGTAGAGTGACTATGCATAGATAATAAACCGCGTGTAGCAGCAGTGTAAAAACATAGGGGGGGACAGGTTTGTGTCAATGTAAATAGTCCAGGTGGCCATTTGATTAATTGTTCAGCAGGCTTATGGCTTGGGGGTAAAAGCCGCTAAGGAGCCTTTTGGTTCAAGACTTGGTGCTGTCTTGGTTCAAGACTGTATAGTCTTTGACTATTTTATGGGCCTTCCTCTGACACCGCCTAGTATATAGGTCCTGGATGGCAGGAAGCTTTGCCCCAGTAATGTACTGGGCCATACGCACTACCCTCTGTAGCACCTTACGGTCAGATGCCGAGCAGTTGCCATACCAGGAGGTGATGCAAATGGTCAGGATGCTCTCGATGGTGCAACTTTTTGAGTATCTGGGGACCCATGCCAAATCTTTTCAGTCGGCTGAGGGGGAAAAGGCGTTGTCGTGCCCTCTTCACGACTGTTGTGTTTGGACCATGATAGGTTGTTGGTGATGTGGACACCAAGGAACTTAAGCTCTCGACCCGCTCCACTACAGCCCCGTCGATGTTAATAGGGGCCTGTCCGGCAGGCCTTTTCCTGTAGTCCATGACCAGCTCCTTTGTCTTGCTCACATTCAGGGAGAGGTTTTTGTCCTGGCACCACACTGCCAGGTCTCTGACTTCCCTCCTATAGGCTGTCTCATCATTGTCGGTGATCAGGCTCACTGTTGTGTCATCAGCAAAGTTAATGATGGTGTTGGAGTTGTGTTTGGCCACGCAGTCATGGATATTTTGTATTTTAATTTATTATGGATCCCAGCTACTCTTCCTAGGGTCCAGTAAAATTAAGGTAGTTTATACAATTTTAAAAACATTACAATGCATTCACAAATTTAACAACACACTGTGTGCCCTCAGGCCCCTACTCCACCATTACCACATATCTACAGTACTAAATCCATGTGTATGTATAGTGCGTATATGAACAGGGAAAACAGGGAGTACAGGAGGGAACTAAGCACGCACCCCTGAGGGGCCCCAGTGTTGAAGATCAGCGTGGCAGACGTGTTATTGTCTACCGTTACCACCTGGTGGGAGGCTCGTCAGGAAGTCCAGGATGCAGTTGCAGAGGGAGGTGTTTAGTCCCAGGGTCCATTGCTTAGTGATAAGCTTTGTGGGCACACACAGAGAAAGACAGACACACACACACACACACACACTGATATCCAGGTCAGCCTTGAGTCATTAAAGGATTATTCTGAACAACTCAAAGGCCCAACAGATTTAAACAGATCTCTTAAGACGTCTTTAAGGATCATGTCACACTCATGTGTGTGTCTTTACGATCTGTCATATCACCAGACACAATCACCAGACAGACACTGTTTTTGTTTTGTATTTTTGTTAGGCAAATGCATTCAAGCTCTTGACACAGTAAACATTATACATCTTTAATGGTTAGAGATTTTGCTGTAGCTTATCCTTCCAGGAAGTACAGCGGTGTACACTGTAAATGGGATTCGTAGAAGGCGACTAAGGCTTGCTTTAAGAAGGGAATAAGTCTAACCCACATTGTAAATATAGAGTTCCTTATTTTACAGTAGCTTTCATCGATCTGTCCTTTGTTATCATTTCATTTCTCACTGTGTGCGTCCCAAATCGCAGCCTATTCCCTGTTCTGTACAGAGACCCAGCCCCTCTAATCACATCCACTGTAGCAGCATTACGTCAACACCGCCTCTCCACTCTCTTATTATACTGTCTTGTGTCTTGGTCTATTTGTGTCTTTGTTGATTCTGGCACCTAAAATAGCTGTTTCTTAATTAATACTTTCCTTAGTTGACTTTGAACGGTCTTATTTTCTCTTACTCAAATCCATAGCAGCAGACGTGTTTCACATTGGTTGTCTTATATCTCTTAATCTAGTTTCTTTGGGGGTATTTTTACTATGTTGATCCTAATATTGCCTCTATACACGGGGATGTGTAAGGACTGTGTTAGAGCGGGGACTCCTGTTCTTTAAACCCCTATCTGTTATCATCACCATCCTTCCCTCTCTCCGTTCCTTTGTCTGTCTCATCTCTCCTCCCTGTCCCAGTGCCATTAAAGCAGCCTAGACCACATCCCTCTCTCCATCTCTCCATCTCTCCATCCCTCCATCATCTTCCATAGCTTCAGGACACATCTTACAACCCTTTGGCTCTTCTCTGATCTGGTTTATTCCAGTTCTAATGACAAATGGGATTAGCCTACCGTGAACTAAGTTTCAGAGTAGACCATTTATAACGATAATAGCAACAATGGTAAGAAAATCACAATATTAGTAATAATGTAGCCTAACCTGCTCTCATAACTATGGTAGATACTGTATGATACTGTACGATAATGCAATTGTAACCCTGCTGTGCTGAAAAGACCTATCACTTCTTCCTTGCTAAATACAACTCTACTTTATGAGGCCCTTACACAGTTGTGTACACAACCTTATATATAACCTTTAAACCACACCAGGAAGCCAAGTCCAACATAACCCAGATCACACCATATGCTGCCACCAGTGTGCATAGCCTGGATGTCTGTAACCACTCAATCCTGTCCCTCTCTCAATTATTTTTAATTTAAGGGGCTTTATTGGCATGGGAAACATATGCTTACATTGCCAAAGCAAGTGAAATAGATAATAAAGAAATGTTAGTGGCACAGCGGTCTAAGGCACTGCATCTCAGTGCTAAAGGCGTCACTACAGACACTCTGGTTCAAATCCAGGCTGTATCACAACCGACTGTGATTGGGAGTTCCATAGGGCGGCGCACAATTAACCCAGCATCGTTCGGGTTTGTCCCGTGTAGGCCGTCATTGTAAATAAGAATTTGTTCTTAACTGACTTTCCTAGTTAAATAAAGGTTACATTTCAACAACAAAAAATAAAATAAATAAACAATAAAAAATTAACAGTAAACATTACACTCACAAAAGTTCCAAAAATAATAAAGACATTTCAAATGTCATATTAGGTCTATATACAGTGTTGTAATGATGTACAAATAGTTCAAGTACCTAAGGGAAAATAAACATAAATATGGGATGTATTTACAATGGTGTTTGTTCTTCACTGTATGCCCTTTACTTATGGCAACAGGTCACACATCTTGCTGCTGTGATTGCATGCTGTGGTATTCCAGCCAACAGATATGGGATTTGTTTTCACATTCTTTGTGGATTTGTGTAATCTGAGGGAAATATGTGTCTCTAAAGTGGACATAGATTTGGCAGGAGATTAGGAAGTGCAGCTCAGTTTCCATCTCATTTTGTGGTCGGTATGCTCATAGCCTGTCTTTTCTTGAGAGGCAGGTCTGCCTTCGGCGGTCTTTCTTAATAGCAAGGCTATGCTCATTGAGTCTGTATATAGTCAAAGATTTCCTTAATTTTGGGTCAGTCACAGTGGTCACTATTCACAGTGTGTTCCTACCAAAACACTCAACTTTAGTTTCATCTGTACACAGAATCTTTGTCCAGTAGCGCTGTGGAACATCCAGGTGCTCTTCTGCGATCTTCAGACATGCAGCAATGGTTTTTTTGGACAGCAGTGGCTTCTTCCGTGGTGTCCTCCTCATGAACACTATTCTTGTTTAGTGTTTTACGTATCGTAGACTCATCAACAGAAATGTTACCATATTCCAGAGATTTCTGTAAGTCTTTAGCTGACACTCTATGATTCTTCTTAACCTCATTGAGCATTCTGCACTGTGCTCTTGCAGTCGTCTTTGCAGGACGGCCACTCCTAGGGAGAGTAGCAATAGTGCTGAACTTTCTCCATTTATAGACAATTTGTCTTACCGTGGACTGATGAACATCAAGGCTTTTAGAGATACTTTTGTAACCCTTTCCAGCTTTATGCAAGTCAACAATTCTTAATCTTAGGTCTTCTGAGATCTCTTTTGTTGGAGGCATGGTTCACATCAGGCAATGCTTCATGTGAATAGCAAACTCAAATTTTGTGAGCCACTGCCTGCCACTGCCTGTTCACCCCGCTATCATCCAGAAGGTGAGGTCAGTACAGGTGCATCAAAGCAGGGACCGAGAGACTGAAAAACAGCTTCTATCTCAAGGCCATCAGACTGTTAAACAGCCGTCACTAACTCAGAGAGGCTGCTACCTACATCAGACTTGAAATCATTGGTCACTTTAATAAATGGATCACTGTATTAATAATGCCACTTGAATTATGTTTACATATCTTGCATTACTCATCTCATATGTATATACTGTATTTTATACCATCTATTGCATCTTGCCTATGCCGCTCGGTCATTGCTCATCCATATATTTATATGTATATTGTATATTCTTATTCCATTCCTTTACTTAGATTTGTGTGTATTAGGTAGTTGTTGTGGAATTGTTAGATTACTTGTTAGATATTTCTGCACTCGGAACTAGAAGCACAAGCATTTTGCTATAACATCTGCTAACCATGTGTATGTGACCAATACAATTTGATTTGATTTGTTTCACACCTGGTAGTTTGGTGGATGGGACTTCCAGCTCTCTATAACCTGGAAGGCAACTAGTGGGTCCGTCTGCTCTATACCTTTTATGACAATGTCTGTATTTCCAATTTCTTTATTGAAGTCTTGATGAAGGCAGATGACCTCAGACCCTGTATATTCCAGGATGAGATAGAAAAAGCTTTGTGTTCCATAGTGTCTAGTGTTGTTTTTGTGTGGTTCAGGCCACAACCATTACAGTAGGTGTGAGCAGAGCATGTTGAGCATCTGATACATAACTCTTAGGTCACAGAATGGGGCTTGGGCGGGTGTAATAGTGGGGGTTCTTTCTCTCTCCCTCTCTCTCTCTCTCTCGCTCTCTCTCTCTCTCTATGTATATATATGTATATATATATATATCTTTCTCCCTGCACAACCCCTCTCCCCCAATCTCTATACAGTACCTCCCCATCCCCCCATCTCTCTGTGAGTGTATGTCCCATGTTTCTCAGCCAAATCCAATCATGTTAGCCTCTCCACTCTCTGGCCCAGCCTGACTAATGCCTGACTAATGCCTTTTCATGTAAAGGGCAGATTCCTCCAACGACTCACCTTGCTATCTCTTCTCTCTGTGGCAGTGGATCAGGGGCCTCCCTTTTCCCTTCCTCTAGTCACGCTCCCCCTCTCTCTCTCCAACCCTCCCTCCCTGTATCCTCTCTCTCTCTCTCTCTCTCTCCAACACTCCCTCCCTGTATCCTTCTCTCTCTCTCTCCAACCCTCCCTCCCTGTATCCTTCGCTCTCTCTCTCTCTCTCTCCAATCCTCCCTCCCTGTATCCTTCTCTCTCTCTTTCTGTCTCCAAACCTCCCTCCCTGTATCCTTCTCTCTCTCTCTCTCTCCAACCCTCCCTCCCTGTATCCTTCTCTCTCTCTCTCTCTCCAACCCTCCCTCCCTGTATCCTCTCTCTCTCTCTCCAACCCTCCCTCCCTGTATCCTTCTCTCTCTCTCTCTCTCTCTCTCTCCAACCCTCCCTCCCTGTATCCTTCTCTCTCTCTTTCTGTCTCCAACTCTCCCTTCCTGTATCCTTCTCTCTCTCTCTCTCTCTCTCTCTCTCTCTCTCTCCAACCCTCCCTCCCTGTATTCTTCTCTCTCTCTTTCTGTCTCCAACCCTCCCTCCCTGTATCCTTCTCTCTCTCTCTCTTTCTCTCTCCAACCCTCCCTCCCTGTATCCTTCTCTCTCTTTCCTTCTCCAACCCTCCCTCCCTGTATCCTTCTCTCTCTCTTTCTGTCTCCAACCCTCCCTCCCTGTATCCTTCTCTCTCTCTCTCTCTCTCTCTCTCTCTCTCTCCAACCCTCCCTCCCTGTATCCTTCTCTCTCTCTTTCTGTCTCCAACCCTCCCTCCCTGTATCTCTCTCTCTCTCTCTTTCTGTCTCCAGCCCTCCCTCCCTCCCTGTATCCTTCTCTCTCTCTTCTCTGTATCCTTCTCTCTCTCTCCCTGTATCCTTCTCTCTCTCTTTCTGTCTCCAAACCTCCCTCCCTGTATCCTTCTCTCTCTCTTTCTGTCTCCAAACCTCCCTCCCTGTATCCTTCTCTCTCTCTCTCCCTCTCCACCCTCCCACCCTGTATCCTTCCCTCTCTCTCTCGCTGTCTCCAACCCTCCCTTTCTGTGTCCTTCTCTCCATCTCTCTCCTTCTCTCTCTCTCCCTCTCTCTCTCCCTACATCCTCTTTTCTCCATTTCTCTCTTTTCATCACTCCCAGCATACTCCCTCAGGATGGATAATTCTCACTTCTGATCAACTTCAGTATGTTGCAAACCCACGGGTAGCCTGATAAGATCTTACAACACCACGGCTGTCCCTACTCTCTGTGTCCCTTCTTATTTACTGCTCACACTCATAGACGACCCATCTGTCATATCAAGTGTTGTTTGTTCCTTCTCTCTTGCCGTAGTTAATTGTTTTTGATACTCCCACCGGCAATCATTATTCAGACGCAAATAAATCAACGTGGACAACCTTGATTTAGTGTGGGGAGGTCATTAAAAGTGTGTGTGTGTATTTCACCTTGAAGTCATAAGTCATACACACACACTAATTAATATTTTACCACAGGATCAATGTTGCTCTGTGTAGTTTGTTTCTGCTGCCACGACTCTCTGGTGAAAATGCAACCATTCTATTGGACAAGGAATGTAATATGTATTCAACCCTAATTGCCTCTGTTTTTAAGTTGCACGTGTTTCCCACATAGAGCCACAAGCTGTAGTATCACATTGTGAGGAGGACAGGGGCCAACCACCCTCCCCACTTCTTTTGGTTCTATATTCTGGTGAGTGGAAGGACAAAGGATACATTTTCAACATCTGGGATGTGTATGGGAAGAAGGGGGGTTGTTTTAAGGTGTGTGTGTGCGTGTGCGTGCGTGCGTGTGTGTGTGTGTGTGTGCATGCGTGCGTGTGCGTGCGTGTGTGTGCGTGCGTGTGTGTGTGCGTGCGTGCGTGTGCGTGAATGTGTGTGTGTGTGTGTGTGTGTGTGTGTAAGGGAGGGAGGGAGGTAATGGTAGCAGTTGTGGGTACTGTGAGGGACACCAAACAGTGGCCTCATTGTACATCAGCTCAAGCTGTGTGTGTGTGTGTCCCTCTCTCTGTCTCCCTCAGTAGGGTTGTACAGTTCTTTGTGCCTGGCCCCAGTCAGCCTCTGTTATGGAGGAACAATGAGAGATGGCCATTCGGCAACAGTAATCACACATACACACAAACACACACACACACCATCATGAAGCAGATAGATACCCTTCCTCCAGCAAGGACAGCTCAATGCAGTTTCCATTCAGCCCACAGTGGAAGACCTGGTCTAGGTGACCACCGGATGAATACTGTAGTTCTTCTGTATGTGTGTGTGTGTGTGTGTGTGTGTGTGTGTGTGTGTGTGTGTGTGTGTGTGTGTGTGTGTGTGTGTGTGTGTGTGTGTGTGTTTGTGTGTGTTTGTGTGTGTTTGTGTGTGTTTGTGATTGCCCTGGAAGAACGAGGAGCCGGTGATGTAGAATTCAATGAGGATTTGTTCTTGACCTAAATACACTTTAGTATTATTGTAAAAAAGTGAAAATACAAAGATGTCAAATTGAGGGGAGAATGTGTCACCCGTGTGTGTGTGCATGTGTGGGTGTCGTTGCGTGGGTGTGCCGGCGTGGGTGGGTGGTGGTTTGTAATGAACACTCTGAAATCACTGTAGATAACTCTGCTCCTCCGATCTCCTCCACTGTGCTGCTGCATATTTATTATGATATCTGCTACCTGCTTCCTGCTCCAGCGAAGAATTCACAGGAAATCAGCTCCCTCTCAAATGCACATTAAGGGTGTGTGGGCACGTGTGCGGTGTGTGTGTGTGTGTATGTTTGTGCATGTGTGTTCATGTGTGCATGGTTTTGAGAGTGTGTGTTCCTGTAACTGTTCGTAGTATAATAGTGTGATTTCTGAAGGTTTATGGCTTCCACCTCATGTCAGAATTTATTTATTTTATTTTATTTCACCTTTATTTAACCAGGTAGGCAAGTTGAGAACAAGTTCTCATTTACAATTGCGACCTGGCCAAGATAAAGCAAAGCAGTTCGACACATACAACAACACAGAGTTACACATGGAGTAAACAAACATACAGTCAATAATACAGTAGAAAAATAAGTGTATATACGATGTGAGCAAATGAGGTGAGATAAGGGAGGTAAAGGCAAAAAAAAGGCCATGGTGTCGAAGTAAATACAATATAGCAAGTAAACACTGGAATGGTAGATTTGCAGTGGAAGAATGTGCAAAGTAGAAATATAAATAATGGGGTGCAAAGGAGCAAAATCAATTTTATATATACAGTAGGGGAAGAGGTAGTTGTTTGGGCTAAATTATAGATGGGCTATGTACAGGTGCAGTAATCTGTGAGCTGCTCTGACAGTTGGTGCTTAAAGCTAGTGAGGGAGATAAGTGTTTCCAGTTTCAGAGATTTTTGTAGTTCATTCCAGTCATTGGCAGCAGAGAACTGTAAGGAGAGGCGGCCAAAGGGAGAATTGGTTTTGGGGATGACAAGAGAGATATACCTGCTGGAGCGCATGCTAGAGGTGGGTGCTGCTATGGTGACCAGCGAGCTGAAATAAGGGGGAGGCATACCTAGCAGGGTCTTGTAGATGACCTGGAGCCAGTGGGTTTGGCGACGAGTATGAAGCGAGGGCCAGCCAACGAGAGCATACAGGTCGCAGTGGTGGGTAGTGTATGGGGCTTTGGTGACAAAACTGACAGCACTGTGATAGACTGCATCCAATTTATTGAGTAGGGTATTGGAGGCTATTTTGTAAATGACATCGCCGAAGTCGAGGATTGGTAGGATGGTCAGTTTTACAAGGGTATGTTTGGCAGCATGAGTGAAGGATGTTTTGTTGCGAAATAGGAAGCCAATTCTAGATGTAACTTTGGATTGGAGATGTTTGATGTGAGTCTGGAAGGAGAGTTTACAGTCTAACCAGACACCCAGGTATTTGTAGTTGTCCACATATTCTAAGTCAGAACCGTCCAGAGTAGTGATGCTGGACGGGCGGGCAGGTGCAGGCAGCGATTGGTTAAAGAGCTTGCATTTAGTTTTACTTGTATTTAAGAGCAGTTGGAGGCCACGGAAGGAGAGTTGTATGGAATTGAAGCTCGTCTGGAGGGTTGTTAAAACTTCTTGCTCCTACTTGAGACGCAGATGTCTCAAGTAGACACCTGGAAATGCAAATGCGCTACGCTAAATGCTAAATGTACTCGTTAAAACTCAAACCTTCATCAAAATTCACATGCAGGGTATTGAATTAAAGCTACACTCGTTGTGAACCTAGCCAACAAGTCAGATTTTTAAAATGCTTTTCGGCGAAAGCATGAGAAGCTATTATCTGATAGCATGCAACACCTCAAAATGCCTGAATGCGATGTAAACAAAGATATAGCTTAGCCGGCGCTACACAAAACGCAGAAATAAAATATAAAACATTCATTACCTTTGACGAGCTTCTTTCTTGGCACTCCTATATGCCCCATAAACATCACTATTGGGTCTTTTTTTCGTTTAAATCGGTCCATATATACCCAAAATAGCTTTCTATGGAAGCTGTGTCATTCAGAAAAAAACATCGTTTTTAAACGCTGCGTCATTTTTTAAAATTAAAAAAGTCGACGATAAACTTTCACAAAACACTTCGAAATGCTTTTGTAATCCAACTTTAGGTATTAGTAAACGTTTATAATCTATCAAAATGATTACAGGGCGATGTATATTCAATAGCTCCTCGTTTTCAAATCAATGGCTGCCAATGTGCACATTCAAAACATCCTGGTGGAGACCGGAAGAAATGGAATCCAGTTAGTTGGATTTACCAAGAAAAAAGTCCCTTGAAAATGACGACAATGGCGACATCGTGTGGAATCTGTAAGAATTGCATGCAGGTCGATAATTAATTTTGTGCCCTTTTAACAACCCATGAAAGTGACGCATGGAAATAATTTTTAGCTTTCAGAGAGCAGTTTTTCTTGCGCTTTTCAATGAAACACACAATCTGTTATAGTCACAGCCGTGATTTAACCAGTTTTAGAAACTTCAGAGTGTTTTCTATCTACACATACTAATCATATGCATATACTATATTCCTGGCATGAGTAGCAGGACGCTGAAAAGTTGCGCGATTTTTAACAGAATGTTCGAAAAAGGAGGGGGTAGACTTAAGAGGTTTTAACACAGTGTCTAAAGAAGGGCCAGAAGTATACATAATGGTGTCGTCTGCCCTCCGATTTTACACACTGAACTCTATCAGAGAAGTAGTTGGTGAACCAGGCGAGGCAATCATTTGAGAAATCAAGGCTATCGAGTCTGCCGATGAGGATGTGGTGATTGACAGAGTCGACAGCGTTGGCCAGGTCAATGAATACGGCTGCACAGTATTGTTTCTTATCGATGGCGGTTAAGATATCGTTTAGGACCTTGAGCGTGGCTGAGGTGCACCCATGACCAGCTCTGAAACCAGATTGCATAGCGGAGAAGGTGCGGTGTGATTCGAAATGGTCGGTAATCTGTTTGTTGACTTGGCTTTCGAAGACCTTAGAAAGGCAGGGTAGGATAGATATAGGTCTGTAGCAGTTTGGGTCAAGAGTGCCCCCCCTTTGAAGAGGGGAATGACCGCAGCTGCTTTCCAATCTTTGGGAATCTCAGATGACAGGAAAGAGAGGTTGAACAGGCTAGTAATAGGGGTTGCAACAATATCGGCAGATAATTTTAGAAAGAAAGGGTCCAGATTGTCTAGTCCGGCTGATATGTAGGGTTCCAGAGTTTGCAGCTCTTTCAGAACATCAGCTGACTGGATTTGGGAGAAGAAGAAATGGGGAGGGCGAGTTGCTGTAGGGGGTGCTTTGCTGTTGACCGGGGAAGGGGTAGCCAGGTGGAAAGCATGGCCAGCCGTAGAAAAATGCTTATTGAAATTCTCAATTATAGTGGATTTATCGGTGGTGACAGAGTTTCCTATCCTCAGTGCAGTGGGCAGCTGGGAGGAGGTGTTCTTATTCTCCATGGACTTTACAGTGTCCCAGAACTTTTTGGAGTTTGTGTTGCAGAAAGCAAATTTCTGCTTGAAAAAGCTAGCCTTAGCTTTTCTAACTGCCTGTGTATATTGGTTTCTAACTTCCCTGAAAAGTTGCATATCACAGGGGCTGTTTGATGCTAATGCAGAACGCCATAGGATGTTTTTGTGTTGGTTAAGGGCCATCAGGTCTGGAGAGAACCAAGGGCTATATCTGTTCCTGGTTCTACATTTATTGAATGGGGCATGCTTATTTAAGATGTTGAGGAAGGCATATTTAAAAAATAACCAGGCATCCTCTACTGACGGGATGAGGTCGATATTCTTCCAGGATACCAGGGCCAGGTCGATTAGAAAGGCCTGCTCGCTGAAGTGTTTATCTATGAGGGTGCCCGTGTTTACGGCTTTGGGGTGGTACCTGGTAGGTTCATTGATAATTTGTGTGAGATTGAGGGCATCAAGCTTAGATTGTAGGATGGCTGGGGTTTTAAGCCAGTTTAGGTCACCTAGCAGCACAAGCTCTAAAGGTAGATGGTCCCTGTGTGGTAGAGGGGACCAATCCAATTGGAAAAATAGATATTGTTATAGTGAACCAAGAAAATTGTCCGATAGACCTATTCAGATATCAGACGATAAGACAACTAACGATTAGCGGGCCGCAGATGGGCGTTCAGGTATAGGCGTTCAACTCCCTCGGGCAGATAACATCGGTAGTTCAGTCGTGAAGGTCTGGTGGGGCTCCGCGTCGGCAGTAAAACGGGTCCGGATAGGTGATTGTAGCCCAGGAGTGACTGATGGAACTCTTCAGCTGGCTAGCTCCGGAATTATTGATGTTTGCTCCAAGACCAACGTAAGCCAATAGTCACTCGGATAGCAGCTAGCTAGCTGCAAGATCCAGGTGTAAATGTCCAGAGCTTGTGGTAGAAATCCGGGGATATGGAGAGAAAATTGGTCCGGTATGCTCTGTGCAAAGTCACGTTGTGCAAAACTGCCGATAGCTTTTCGAGCTAAAGGATAGCTGATGACCACCAACCGTGGTTAGCTGTATACTAACATTAGCCAGTAAACTGGCTAGCTTCTGGCTAGCTTCTGGCTAGCTTCTATTGTAGATTTCAGATTTGAGGTGAACAATATATATTGTTTTAAATTGGTGAGGTGGGTTGCAGGAGAGTGTTTTGAAGTTGAGATTTTTAGAAAAAATATATATAAAAAGATATGTGAAGAAAATATGTAAATATATATATACACGAGACACGACAGGACGAGGACAAAGGATGTCTGACTGCTATGCCATCTTGGGAAAGGAAAAAAAAGTATGGGGAACATGTCTGACAACCACTAGCTAACAACAAGGTCTTCCTCAACCCCAGCCCTTAACAAGCACCTGCACCCACTGGCTGTGTCACACACTGTACACACACAGATGTGCATGCACACAAACACAGACACAAACACATAATGAATGCAGTGAGGGGCAGCCACATAGAGAGTGAGAAGAGGAGCTAATAGTCCGTCATCTTCCCATTTCTCTCTGAGCCTAGCGGCACGGTTCCCCACATGTTTCCCTTCAGCTGGGCTTCCGGGGGATCAACCAGCCTATTAATTATATATGCAGACAATATGGTTCAGGCGGTTTGTTGATATTGCTGAGAGTGCCTCCACTTTACCTCTCGAGTGCACTGCAGCTGGAATGTCTGCTTGGATGTACGACAAAGTGATATACCTGCTTCTCTGATCGATGAGACCTTAGCTGTCTCTGATTTGAGGTAGAGCACTCAAACTCAACTCTGGACCTCGAAGCCATTTCTACTGCCTGTTTCTACTGCATTGTTCCCTTCTAATCAGGATCTGATTTAGACCTGGGACACCAGGTGGGTGCAGTCAATGATCAGGTAGGACAGAAATCCAGCAGGCTCCAATCCTCGTAGGGTCAGAGTTGAACACCCCTGCTATAAAGGCTGCTCATCATCATTAGTAGCTAATCTTAGTCAATCGCTGTAATGATTTAAGCATAAAGTACATGAAAATGTGATTGCACAGTACTTTGTGATGTCAGTGGGAGTTTCAACAAATTATGTTTTGCCCAAAAGAGCATTTTGTACACTTCTGTAATTGCTATGTCGAGCATGTTGAAGTAATGGCCCTTTATTTGTTCTCTATTGCCCGGGGATGATTTCCCATCATACACATGTCAAAAGAGTCAAGAGTTCATCCAGAAATCATCCCCCAAACATGTCATAGTTGTCTTCCAGTGCTCCGTGCAGATCTCTGTTTTCCACCAAACTGACCGCAAAGGCTGAGAAGGGAATATGGGTTATCAATCGTCTTTCTCCTCCCAGGTCTGTGTGATACTACACAAGTCTGTGTTAAGATAGAGCCAGCCTTGTGTCTCTACTGGTTCAAAGAGCCATGCAGCACAGCATTGTTAAGGAGCCATGTACTGTACCCCTTTCTAAAAGGGAAGAGATCTCCTACTCTGACTGGCTTATGAAATATACATGACCAGTCATCTGAGCGACTGGTGTCATGTCTACGGTCTCTCGCTCATAAACTAGACAACTCCATTCGGACTGATTGTCCTGTCTGCATGCCTGTCTGGGATGCCTGTCTGGGATGCCTGTCTGGGATGCCTGTCTGGGATGCCTTTATGGATTTAGAAACAATGTCTGGTGGTGATATTTTTACTGATGCCTGACACAAAAGCTTTACAACATGCGGTCATTTAGTTCAAATGTTGCCACCTAACAGACAACCCTGGACGACCTGTAGACGAAGAGAACGAGGCGATTTCCTTTTCATACATCTACACACTCCCCTTTTCATTTAATCGTTCCTGCTGGAGATAAAAGAGCTGAATCACTGTGGGCGGGTCGACCACCGCTCAGACACAAAGTGACCTGGAAGTAGGTCACTCAACTACAGAAGGTAATCTCAGAAATAACTAATTGAATGATCGAGAGAGAGAGACAGAGAAAGAGGGCGGGAGAGAGAGCGATGGCGGGAGAGAGAGGGGGAGAGGGAGGGACAGGGAGAGAAAGAGAAATACACTTTCTCCTCTAGGATATTGGAGATAGATCTGAGCATGTATATAGTCTCTACCATTTTGGCAGACGTTTCTGTCCAATGAGACTGTGTTTCTGGCATAGGGAGACTAATGCCTGCGGACTCATTGTGACTATTTTCTCAGTTTTGCTTTAGGGTCGGGAAGATATTCCTTGTTTCACTTTTTATGGGAAACAAGGAATATCTGAATCTGAATTTCCGGACCTTTTTACAGTGTCTTTGTCATAGATGTGTGTTCAACATATGAATACAGATTGACTAGCCTGATGGGGTTCCCCATTTTCCCCATCTTCTCCATCCAAATCCTATGGTGACACACACACACACACACACACACACACACACACACACACACACACACACACACACACACACACACACACACACACACACACACACACACACACACACACACACACACACACACACACACACACACACACAGCGCCTCCATCCAAACTCTCTGTTGGGACGCAACACATCACATTGCTTTCTATTTCTTTGGTAAATGTCAACACCTGCCCTCTGCCAGGCACCATGGGAGAAAGGGATTGGCAGAGGAGTGGGCGGAGGGTAGCCTAGTGGCTAAGAGCATTGGGCCAGTAACCGAAAGGTTGCTGGTTCAAATCCCGGGCCGACTATGTGAAAAATCTGCAGATGTGCCCTTGAGCAAGTCACTTAACCCTAATTGCACCTGTAAGTTGCTTTGGATAGGAGAATCTGATAAATGACTAAAATGAGAGACACATGAAAGAATCATCCCATTATTGATCAAATATTTTAGCTGGCAAGAAAGCAACTGAGGAGATGCATGGGGCAAACTTTCTTTCTCTCTTTCACTTCTCTCTTTTCTCTTTCTCTCTTTCCCTCCCCTTCTCTCTCTTTCTCTCTCTCCCTACATCTCCCAACCTCTCATTCCCTATCTCTCCTCTTCCCCCCAGTCTCTCCCCTCCTGTGGCAGCACCATGAGACGAGGGCCTCGGTTCTGACAGATACTAAGTAGATCACATCATTATCTTATCAGTGAATAACAGGGTGTTGAGACACCAGCATTAAAGCTTGTTATAGCCTGTCCCCAAAGGCAGAAACACATCACTTATTTTCCTCAAAAGATGACCTTCTCCCTCCTATCGATTCAAAGCTGTCTGCAGAGAGAGGGGGATTTGATTCAAACAAATAAATAAACACGGATTGTAATTGATTTGTCTGGTGATACAAAAGACGACAGTGTGGCAGGAAAATAACTGTTGAGGGTAATGACTAGGGTGTGTGAGCATCATAGGGAAATGTCATTTGCAAGTATTAGAGCGGGGTTGTGTGTTACTGGGCAGAGAGGCACAGAGCTAATCCGCTAACAGTCGTCTCACTGGTGTGCATGTGTGTGTCTGTGCGTGTGGTGATGCTGGGGAAGATGAGTGTACTGGGGCGGCAGGGTAGCCTAGTGGTTAGAGCGTTGGACTAGTAACCGGAAGGTTAAACCTCCGAGCTGACAAGGTACAAATCTGTCGTTCCCCTGAACAGGCAGTTAACCCACTGTTCCTAGGCCGTCATTGAAAATAAGAATTTGTTCTTAACTGACTTGCCTAGTTAAATAAAATAATAAAATAAATGTATAGTGCCCAATTGGTCTATGGATCTAAGAACTGGTTCCTTGCCCAATTATTGGCCAAGGAGAGCCAGACCACTTTCATCTCTCTCCATCTCTCCATCATCACTCATCTCTCTTCACAGTAGGCCTCTCTCCCTCTCCCCCCATCTTGCTCTCCCTGTTTCAGTCTTTCACCTTTCACACTATCTGTCAATCGCTCACATCCCCAACTTCTCTCCTTCCTTCCTTCCTTCCTCTTTCGCTCCCCGGGGGTGGGTGTTCTAAGGGGGTTTGAGGAGAGGGGTCTGGGGCATGTGTCACACCCCTCGTGCCCCTCCTCTATGTTGGTAGAGGGCTGTTAGTTCCCCCTGGCTCCTCTCAGTGTGGGACAGGGGACGCAGGTGTGTGTGTGCATATGTGGTTGTGTGATGCAGGTCAATTTGAGCTGTTTTCTCCCTCTCACTCCCACTCTGTCATACTGTGGATAACCATATCACCCACTGACATGTTCATTAATTACCATGAACACCTGCAGAGAGGGGAGCCTTTCAATCCGAAACCTCACCCAGACACACACACTCACACACACCCTTCCCCTGGGAGGGCTAACATGTCACAGCTGTAACATGTTCTTGTTTAGAGAATAGAGTGCTGAGAATGCTTAACCCCCCTAGCTAATCAAATGCCTCTTGTCCTTTCTCTCAATTATGAAAATCAATTTCTTTATGGAAACGTTGGTCAATCGTGCTTTTCCCTCACTTGCTAGCAAGGAGTATACTAGATTGGCAGCCACAAAAGTTGTATGTGTGTGTGTGTGTGTGTGTGTGTGTGTGTGTGTGTGTGTGTGTGTGTGTGTGTGTGTGTGTGTGTGTGTGTGTGTGTGTGTGTGTGTGTGTGTGTGTGTGTGTGTGTGTGTGTGTGAGAGAGAGCGGCAGGGCTATCTCTTGTGTTTGAGGCAGTTTCTCGCGAGGTGTTATTGAGCTGTATTGACTGGGCCTCTCTCTCTGCTGCTGAGGGCTAATTCAGCTCTGTTCCTTCTGCTGACATTTTCATCACCACGGCTCTGCTTTCTGGAGTCAAGACATAAAACACTGCTTAAAACAGCCCCTGTCCTCTGTTCTCGGACCGCTCTCCTCTCCTCTCCTCTCCTCTCCTCTCCTCTCCTCTCCTCTCCTTTCCTTTCCTCTCCTTTCCTTTCCTCTCCTCTCATTTCCTCTCCTTTCCTTTCCTTTCCTCTCCTTTCCTTTCCTCTCCTCTCCTCTCCTCTCCTCTCCTCTCCTCTCCTCTCCTCTCTCCTCTCCTCTCCTCTCCTCTCCTCTCCTCTCCTTTCCTTTCCTCTCCTTTCCTTTCCTCTCCCTCTCATTTCCTCTCCTTTCCTTTCCTTTCCTCTCCTCTCCTCTCCTCTCCTCTCCTCTCCTCTCCTCTCCTCTCCTCTCCTTTCCTTTCCTCTCCTCTTATTTCCTTTCCTTTCCTCTCCTCTCCTCTCCTCTCCTCTCCTCTCCTCTCCTCTCCTCTACTCTACTCTACTCTACTCTACTCTACTCTACTCTACTCTACTCTCCTGTCCTGTCTCCTGTAGCTATCCCCTCAGCCCCGCTGTCAGGCAGATAAAGTGGCCTACATTGGAATTGTGTTATATAGTTTTCCCTGGTAAGAAACATTCTTGTAGCATTGTGGGAGAACGGATGCTTGGTTGAGTCTGATTTTCACAAAGCCTATCAAGAGGATTGTGCAGCCAGTGAAGCTTTTAATTCATGGAGAGTTCCCCTGTGCTGAACCTTAGTCCATCATATGCAGACATAAACAAATATGGAAAATGTATGAATATCTTGAGGGAAATTATTGTTCATGTCACCTGGAAGTTAAATGACAAAACTAGGTTGACTTTCCCTTGCCTGGCCCCAGGTCTGTTGTGCCTACTCCTCTGTCTGTTGTTATGCCTTGTTACACAGCAATAACTGATCTGGGACGAGGATACAGTGAACCCCCAGGCTGTGTCCTTTTTCCGGCAGCCGGCACTCCTCTCCTCCCTGAATCTGGTTATATAGCTCACTGGGACACCAGAGAGATGGGGGAGAGACAGAGGGAGAGACGGGGTTGGATGGGAGAGTCCGTGGTAGTTTGTTTAGCTAGGAGGAGGATTCCTCTGACCTCTGACCCACTTCTGTGATGCAGATTCATCTGAGCAGCTTGTCCTCTCACATAGTAAGCTACGTAGGTTTTCCCTCTCCTCCCTCAGCTCACAGAGAGAGGCAGGCGGCCCAGGCCAGCAGTAGCACTGCAAGCTGCTCAATCCAACAACATAAAACAGGCAGAGCTCAATCCAGGGAAGGGCCCTCTGCACCGCTATTCCTCACTGATAGAATAGCAGGGCTGTCCTTCAGCACCACTAGATGGCCCACATTGCAGCGATCCCTATCCAGCCAGAGATTGGCAGAGCTATCTTTTCAGCACCACAAACACAAGCACATCAGCACTGTTGTTGTCATGGGCTGGTTGTACCCTTATTAGAAGTCCTGCTTATCCTTCATGCAGAATTGATTGATTGATTGATGGACTGCTTATGCTAGAATATGCCAGGGTAGGTAATTCCTCACTGACCTCCCTCCTCACTGTACCTTAATCTTCTACATTTCCTGGGAATATTGATTCTGTCAGTAATTCTGCCCTGGTTCTGGACTCTGGGCTCTGTAGGCTCTGTGAAATCTGGGCTCTGGGCTCTGTGGGCTCTGTGGGCTCTGGGCTCTGTAGGCTCTGGGCTCTAGGCTCTGTGGGCTCTGTGGGCTCTGTAGGCTCTGGGCTCTAGGCTCTGTTGACTCTGGTCTCTGTGGGCTCTGGGATCTAGGCTATGTGGGCTCTGGGCTCTTTGTCTGCCTGTCCTGTACTTACTTGGCGTTTTATGTTCCGAGGGTATGTTTACCTCTAGACTTTTAATTGCATTCCCATAAATCCTAGAGGAAGGACGTGCAATCAGAAAATTGCACTTGGCATAGTGATTTATGCGGCTTGATTTGTGTTTGTTTGTGTGAGTGTGTGTGTGGTAGGGATTTAGAACTTGAGCGAAGGCGTTATTTATCAGGAAGTACTTATTCCTCCTCACGAGCCACTTTGGTTGTTTGTGTTGGATGTGTAAATACATTACAGTTCTGTTGTCCTGAGAAGCACTTCAGAAACTGACTGATAGTCCTCTGGTATAGAAGCGCTAGAGAGCTTGGTCTTCTGGGCTTTAAGGGGCTTTGATTCATAGGAAAGTCATATGAAGAGATGATGCAAATTCCTTATAAACTGCCCTCCAACTTTTTATCAAAATCAATGTCAAGTCTTGAACAGTAACATTTAGATGAAGTTTTACACAGATGGACGTGTCATTTTGTAGCTATTAAGAACTGTACAGTAAAGTTCTAATCTGACAGATAGGAGCTGAGTTTCTTCTACATTATGCTTTCCATTTGGATAATATTATGACTAACTGCTCTGATAGTTAATCCTTCAGTTGAACTCCCTGTGACCTCTGTGGCTCTCTGTTTCCTCAGGTCCATGGGGCCGGTGTATGGGCAGCGAGTGTGGCCCAGGGGGCAGCCAGAGCCGGGCAGTGTGGTGCGCCCACTCTGAAGGCTGGACCACCCTTCACACCAACTGTGACCAGGCAGAGCGCCCGGAGAACCAGCAGAGCTGCTTCCACGTGTGTGACTGGCACAAAGACCTGTATGACTGGCAGCTGGGTGCCTGGAACCAGTGTGTGCCCGTGTCCATGCGAAGCACTGGGGCGCTCCAGCGGCCAGCCGTATGTACCCGCGGCGAGGAGGGCATCCAGACACGCGAGGTGGGCTGCGTCCAGAAAGCAGATGGCGTGCCCGCGGAGGATGCAGCGATTTGTGAATATTTTGAGCCCAAGCCCAGGCTGGAGCAGGCCTGTCTGATCCCGTGCCCGCGGGACTGTGTGGTCTCCCAGTTCACCCCATGGACTTCCTGTTCGAAAACGTGCGGCATGGGTCTTCAGAATCGTGTCCGTTTTGTCCTGGCGCCGCCTCTGTTCGGGGGCTCGGCCTGCCCTAACCTGACAGAGTTCCAGACATGTCAGCCAGGTCCCTGCGTGGGCCCAGAGAGCCTCTATAGTCTGAGGGTGGGGTCCTGGGGTCCCTGCTCTGTACCCCTCCCTCGCACGGCCAGGCAGGCTCCCACCTTTACTCACGGTAAAGATGTGGCTCTCCCTCGCCGGCTTCGCAAGGGCAGAGAGGGTAAAGAGGGTAAAGAGGGCAGCGAGGTGCCCACCCCACGCCAGCCTCGACTGAGCAAAGAAGAAAGGATGAAAAGAAAGGAGGAAAGAAAGGAGGGGAGAAAAGGAAGACAGGCAGCCAAAGAAGGACGCAGGAAGAACAAGGAAAGAGTCAAGGAGAGGGTGAGGGAGAGAGTGAGGGCGAGGGGGAGGGTGAAAGACCCAGAGACCAAAGAGCTGATAAAAAATAAGAGGAACAGGAACAGACAGAACCGACAGGGAGGGAAGTTCTGGGACCTGCAGGTTGGATACCAGACCCGGGAGGTGACCTGTGTTCACAGGAGCGGAAACACTGACGCACTAAGGTCAGTCTCACTTATAGTTTATAGTCTTACTGTATGCATCACAGCTACCTCATGATGACTTTCTCATCCATTTCTCACCAGTGTCTCTGATATAATTTTATATGTTCCATTGTTTCCCCATTACAGAGGTGATGTAGGGATGCATCTCTCTGTGTGTTATAGAAAGACATTATTACTGGCAGCACACAGTCAGCTCTGAAAGAATTACAAGAGCCTAAAGTGTTCTGTGTTCTGCAGTACTAACGGTCACACACCATGAAGTCATCATCACCCACATGGCTTTGTTAATGTATAAGAGAGAGAGAGAGATTGGAATCTATACCTTCTGGAATAGATATGGCAATAGTGTTTTGTCATAGAATATTACATACGGTTTTGGTTTTAGTAGGTTTTAGTATTCTCTCATTAGTTTATTCATAGTACCCTCAAATAATTCCTTTATGCTGGAACCACTTTAAAGTATTGGCAAAAATGCTGCCTTTGGAGGTTTTTTTGTAGCTCACATTAATCCACAATAGTCCTGTAGTTTATTAACATTCATATTCAACGGCTTGTTTACTTTGCGTTTCAAATATTTTTGGCCAGTTTTTTGCAACCTCTTTTCCTAAAAACCTCAGAAAGTAGAGCTGTTTTTTTGTTTTTTCTCTGAAGTGAGGGTTCAGTCAATGGAGTCTGCAGTGATTATGTTTTGTATCGTATTTTCATTGACATTTATTCTTTGTTTAACCAAAGAACTTGTCGTCTTTCAAAGAAGCAATTGGCGTTTTCTACAGCGTGAAGTTAGTTTCAAAGCTTCAGATTTACCATAACCTCCAAAGCATTGTGATATTCAGCGATTAATATATAGTAAGTATTAATAAAGAGAGACGAGGATAAACAGCATTCTTTTTTTTGCACCTCAAGATAGCGTAATATTCCAATAAAACCAATATTTATTCAGTGAGATCAACTATGAGAGTTGAATCGATGATGAGTCGAAGTGTCATGGCTTCCTTCCATTCTGCTGTACTCAACCGTGTCCCTGGGATCCAACAGACGATGAGAGGCCTCAACCATAACATCTATGAAATGGTCAGAGGATCAAACCTCTGTCCCTTTCCGTTAACCTTTCCGTTAACCATCATCCTGCGTAACGCCATCTAACTACATCAACATACTGTAGCATGGTCTTTCATTCATATTACAGCTGGTGAGGGAGATAAGTGTTTCCAGTTTCAGAGAATTAGCTGGGTGGTGGTGGTCAAGACGTGTTTTATTGAATGGTCTCCATTCCACTCTATTCATGTGCACATGCTTTCGAAAAGGCATTGTTCCTCTTTGCTGAGATGTGAAATGCATGTACGTTCCCATTCTGTCTCTGAGGTAACGGGGTGGCTGTTATGGTGACCACTTCACACCGAATAGATCTATCCCACTTTCTTAAAGGGATATGAATGCTTTAGGCATCTACCACAGATGTCGAACTGAAACCCCCAAAGAGGCTTATCTGATCTGATACTGACCATCTACCAACCACATTGTTGTCTAGAGGCCAAGGATCAAGTGTGTTTACTGTTATAGAAGCTCTGAAATATATCTGGTGGGAATGTTTTCCATCTCACTTCATTTAACATTGGTTATTATTTATTATGATGTTTATCTGTCTCTAAGCTAAGGAAATATATAATTGTATATTTGGGTCCTATTTCAGATTTACATTGCTTTGGGTGAGAGTACCTGCTAAATGACTACAATGCTAAATTAATATGTAGGTTTGTAGAAAAGGTACTTTGCAAATTCAGAATGAGTTCAAGGGGTTTGAATCTGTGGTGTTCCTGAATTGGATTTTGCAAACAAGTTTGGCCTTATTAGGACACCTTGCCTCATTCCTTTGACCAAACACCTTCACTGATTTCTTTGAACCTAATTAATGAACGCCTTGTCTCTTCTCTCCAGCCTGTGTTCTCGGGAGTCCCTACCAGTGACCTACCAGGCCTGCGTCCTGGCCAAGGACTGTGAGGTGAGCGACTGGACCGACTGGTCGCCTTGCTCCAAGGACTGCTACGAGCTCAACGGGCCCACGGGTGAGCGCACACGCACACGCCGGGTACACCAGTTCCCCGTGGGAGAAGGGGAGGAGTGCCCCGAACTGGAGGAGAAGGAACCCTGCACCCCTCAGGGAGAAGGGGTACCCCCCTGTATTGCGTAAGTACTCTATCACCCAACGTTTGAAAAATATGTGTGATTTCAATGTCTTATATGGATGTCTACGTTTTTGTACGAACAGTATAAGAATTGTGTAGTTTGTATACTCACATTGGAAAACGTAAAAATGTAGATGGTCAATTGAACTGCACTTCTACTCTGCAGGCTGGCTGACAATTACAGTTACTCACTTTCTAAAGTGTACTATGGGTAAGCTGCCTGTCTGCATCCCTAAATAGCTTTGCTGACAAAAAAAAGAAACACTTAATGCATCAGACACTCAGCCAGACAGGTCTGGTCTGTCTCTAGCACTAAATGCATATGTGCATACGGGAAATGGTTTGTTTCTGTGTGTTAAGTGATTAAGGCCATGCGGCCGGAACGTTGGCTGGTTGCTGTAATGACTGTGTAGCTAACCATATAACACAACAGTAGTAGTAGGACTAAGAGCACTGGGGAGTTATCAGTAGGGGGAGGAGCCACAATAACAACCTGACTACTATTGGTCTGTGGGTTGTTTGGTGTCTGCTGGCTTATTATCCACAGCCTGAGTGGTGTCATTAATCTGATGAATGTTATTTATTTAATCCACTAACTATGTTTAATCGTTACCCGATTAAATTAATAATGTACTCATTAGATATTTGGGGCAACACGGGAAGAGGTTGTTTAAAGAGTTACCATCTCCCGAATTAAGCTCTGTAAGGTATACAGTGGGGAGAACAAGTATTTGATACACTGCCGATTTTGCAGGTTTTCCTATTCTACAAAGCATGTAGAGGTCTGTAATTTTTATCATAGGAACACTACAACTGTGAGAAAAATCCAGAAAATCACATTTTATGATTTTTAAGTAATTAATTAGCATTTTATTGCATGGCATATGTATTTGATACATCAGAAAAGCAGAACTTAATATTTGGTACAGAAACCTTTGTTTGCAATTACAGAGATCATACGTTTCCTGTAGTTCTTGACCAGGTTTTCACACACTGCAGCAGGGATTTTGGCCCACTCCTCCATACAGACCTTCTCCAGATCCTTCAGGTTTGGGGCTGTCGCTGGGCAATACGGACTTTCAGCTCCCTCCAAAGATTTTCTATTGGGTTCAGGTCTGGAGACTGGCTAGGCCACTCCAGGACCTTGAGATGCTTCTTACGGAGCCACTCCTTAGTTGCCCTGGCTGTGTGTTTCGGGTCGTTGTCATGCTGGATGACCCAGCCACGACCCATCTTCAATGCTCTTACTGAGGGAAGGAGGTTGTTGGCCAAGATCTCGCGATACATGGCCCCATCCATCCTCCCCTCAATACGGTGCAGTCGTCCTGTCCCCTTTGCAGAAAAGCATCCCCAAAGAATGATGTTTCCACCTCCATGCTTCACGGTTGGGATGGTGTTCTTGGGGTTGTACTCATCCTTTTTCTTCCTCCAAACACTGCGAGTGGAGTTTAGACCAAAAAGCTCTATTTTTGCCTCATCAGACCACATGACCTTCTCCCATTCATCCTCTGGATCATCCAGATGGCCATTGGCAAACTTCAGACGGGCCTGGACATGCGCTGGCTTGAGCAGGGGGACCTTGTGTGCACTGCAGGAGTTTAATCCATGACAGCGTAGTGCGTTACTAATGGTTCTCTTTGAGACTGTGGTCCCAGCTTTCTTCAGGACATTGACCAAGTCCTGCCGTGTAGTTCTGGGCTGATCCCTCACCTTCCTCATGATCATTGATGCCCCACAAGGTGAGATCTTGCATGGAGCCCCAGACCGAGCGTGATTGACCGTCATCTTGAACTTCTTCCATTTTCTAATAAATGTTCCAACAGTTGTTGCCTTCTCACCAAGCTGCTTACCTATTGTCCTGTAGCCCATCCCAGCCTTGTGCAGGTCTACAATTTTATCCCCGATGTCTTTACACAGCTCTCTGGTCTTGGGCATTGTGGAGAGGTTGGAGTCTGTTTGATTGAGTGTGTGGACAGGTGTCTTTTATACAGGTAACGAGTTCAAACAGGTGCAGTTATTACATGTAATGAGTGGAGAACAGGAGGGCTTCTTAAAGTAAAACTAACATGTCTGTGAGAGCCGGAATTCTTACTGGTTGGTAGGTGATCAAATACTTATGTCATGCAATAAAATGCAAATTAACTACTTAAAAATTATACAATGTGATTTTCTAGATTTTTGTTTGAGATTCCGTCTCTCACAGTTGAAATGTACCTATGATAAAAATTACAGACCTCTACATGCTTTGTAAGTAGGAAAACCTGCAAAATCGGCAGTGTATCAAATACTTGTTCTCCCCACTGTATATCTGTTACATCGATAAACAGTAATCTTATTAATCATTACCTCTTATCATATCATCATCATTCTGAACAATCGTAACCTCATGCATCTGCAAAAAACCCAACCCACTCTGTGCCATTCACTCCCGAAGCTGCTCATTTGAAGATAAGCTAGCTGTGCTGATGGTTCCAGTGGGGTGATGAGAATAGTGTACTACGGTGATTTGACAAGAGTAGTATGTTGGATGGAAGAGTTTGAGATATTTGACTCAGAAACTTGACAGATGAAAGGGAAAAACTTTCATAGTTACAGTGTTTCATCCATACAGTTAAATGACATCACAAAATGAAAATAATTATTACATTCGTTTTCCATAGCTCCCCACTGACCATTCCCCACATTCTTATGTTAGAAATATTGATCCATTATCCACTTTGACCATCTTAGCGTTTAAGAGGCAAAATTGTCTGTGAAACAAAGCCATTCCTTTGGTTAATACTAAAGGGGGAGAAAGAGCCCCCCTTCTCCTGTAATTTCCAACAGGGTGTGAAGTGTCAAACCGGCCCAGTTACCTCGTCTGTGGGTGAGAGAAGGTTTATTTACAAATGTTTATTTACAATGACTGCCTACCCCGGCCAAACCCTATCCCAGACAACACTGGGACAATTGTGTGCCACCCTATGGGACTCCCAATCACGGCCGGTAAAACTAAATGCATGCTCTTCAACCGATCGCTGCTTGCACCTACCTGCCTGTCCAACATCACTACTCTGGACGGCTCTGACTTAGAATACGTGGACAACTACAAATACCTAGGTGTCTGGTTAGACTGTAAACTCTCCTTCCAGACCCACATCAAACATCTCCAATCCAAAGTTAAATCTAGAATTGGCTTCCTATTTCGCAACAAAGCATCCTTCACTCATGCTGCCAAACATACCCTTGTAAAACAGACCATCCTACCAATCCTCGATTTCGGCGATGCCATTTACAAAATATCCTCCAATACCCTACTCAACAAATTGGATGCAGTCTATCACAGTGCCATCCGTTTTGTCACCAAAGCCCTATATACTACCCACCATTGCGACCTGTATGCTCTCATTGGCTGCCCCTCGCTTCATACTCGTCGCCAAACCCACTGGCTCCATGTCATCGACAAGACCCTGCTAGATAAAGTCCCCCCTTATCTCAGCTCACTGGTCACCATAGCATCTCCCACCTGTCGCACCTCCTCTCCTTCCAGTTCTCTGCTGCCAATGACTGGAACGAACTACAATATACTATTTATTTAGTTTTATTTATTTATTTATTTTGCTCCTTTGCACCCCATTGTTTTTATTTCTACTTTGCACATTCTTAAACTGCAAATCTACCATTCCAGTGTTTTACTTGTTATATTGTATTTACTTCGCCACCATGGCCTTTTTTTTGCCTTTACCTCCCTTATCTCACCTCATTTGCTCACATCGTATATAGACTTGTTTCTACTGTATTATTGACTGTATGTTTGTTTTACTCCATGTGTAACTCTGTGTCGTTGTATGTGTCGAACTGCTTTGCTTTATCTTGGCCAGGTCGCAATTGTAAATGAGAACTTGTTCTCAACTTGCCTACCTGGTTAAATAAAAGTGAAAAAATAAAAAAATTGAATAAATAAAAAAAACACTGGAATGGTTGATTTGCAGTGGAAGAATGTGCAAAGTAGAAATAAAAGTAATGGGGTGCAAAGGAGCAAAATAAATAAATAAAATAAAATAAATACAGTAGGGAAAGAGGTAGTTGTTTGGGCTAAATTATAGGTGGGCTATATACAGGTGCAGTAATCTGTGAGCTGCTCTGACAGCTGGTGCTTAAAGCTAGTGAGGGAGATAAGTGTTTCCAGTTTCAGAGAATTAGCTGGGTGGTGGTGGTCCAGACGTGTTTTATTGAATGGTCTCCATTCCACTATATAGGGAGAGATAGAGAGATTGGGAGAGGTGGTAAGGGGGAGATGGGTTTGGCTCAGTGTATGGGTCGATGGTGCCATACAAGAGGGGCGCATATAGGGAGAGAGAGAAAGATGCGAGGGAGGCGGTAAAGGAGAGATGGGTTTGGCGCAGTGTGTGGGGCGATGGTGCCATACAAGAGGGGAATATATAAGGAGAGATGGAGAGGAAAGAAGCAGCCCAGCGTTTGGCTTGTTGCCAGTGATGGAGGAAATGATTAATGGAGTGTGTCTGGGAAAGAGTCAGTTGGTCCGTGCAGTGTCTTATCTGATCCCCCCCTCCGCGCACACACACACACACACACACAAACACACACACACACACACACACACACACACACTCACACACACAGATGGGCGTGTTGACACACCATCACTTTCACACCCAGCAGGCAGTCCTGAGCTGTGATGGCATGTGTGTCCCTTAAATTACCCCCAACCTGTACAACGCAATGTGGAACTATACTCCTCTGGTGTGGAGAGGAAGGTATTTCCTCAATTTTCACTGTTTAGACCTCTAGTCTGTTTGAGTGTTTTGACCTGCAGTTGCTAACAAGCTAATTCTGCGTGACAAAAAGTATTACAGTGGGTTGAAAACTAAAGTATTACAGTGGGTTGAAAACTAAAGTATTACAGTGGGTTTAAAACTAAAGTATTACAGTGGGTTTAAAACTAAAGTATTACAGTGGGTTTAAAACTAAAGTATTACAGTGGGTTGAAAACTAAATTATTACAGTGGGTTGAAAACTAAAGTATTACAGTGGGTTTAAAACTAAAGTATTACAGTGGGTTTAAAACTAAAGTATTACAGTGGGTTTAAAACTAAAGTATTACAGTGGGTTTAAAACTAAAGTATTACAGTGGGTTGAAAACTAAAGTATTACAGTGGGTTTAAAAATAAATTGTTACAGAGGGTTGAAAACAAAATTATTACAGAGGGTTGAAAACTAAATTATTACAGAGGGTTGAAAACTAAATTATTACAGAGGGTTGAAAACTAAATTATTACAGTGGGTTGAAAACTAAATTATTACAGAGGGTTGAAAACTAAATTGGTACAGAGGGTTTAAAACTAAATTATTACAGAGGGTTGAAAACTAAATTGGTACAGAGGGTTGAAAACTAAATTATTACAGAGGGTTGAAAACTAAATTATTACAGAGGGTTGAAAACTAAATTATTACAGAGGGTTGAAAACTAAAGTATTACAGTGGGTTGAAAACTAAATTATTACAGAGGGTTGAAAACTAAATTGTTACAGTGGGTTGAAAAATAAATTATTACAGAGGGTTGAAAACTAAATTATTACAGAGGGTTTAAAACTAAATTATTACAGTGGGTTGAAAACTAAATTATTACAGTGGGTTGAAAACTAAATTGTTACAGTGGGTTGAAAACTAAATTGGTACAGAGGGTTGAAAACTAAATTGGTACAGTGGGTTTAAAACTAAAGTATTACAGTGGTACATGAGAACATCAGTCAGTCCATATTTTGTTTAAAACTCTATACAGTAAAGTTAGCATACAGATCAGGACATAGCTTGGTATAGGTTCCGTGGGCAAAATTAGCAATTTTTTGTCCCTGATAGTGAGGAGAGGAATAAATCAATGTTGGTGGACCAATGCTCCCTTTCCACCATTTGAAGAAGACCAGGATGAGAGAGAGATGAAGAGGTGTGAACGTTGTGGCAGGAGGTCCAGTGGCAGTCAGTATTATTGAAGGATTCTTCCTTCAGAGTGATCCCATCTGTGTTAGTCCCAGAACCCCAGGTCTAGCTATGGACCATATCTCCCAGGTGCCTCGTTGTCCCACAGCCTCGTCATACTCTGTTGAAGAGAAAAGGCCTTTATAACAAAGCCATAATAACATTTGCCTTGGTTGCAGTTGAGCAGAGGCGTTTTAAGGATTTCCACGTTTTTTTGGGGGGGGTTTAAAAAATGCATTTCATGCAATTCTACCTGCTTTACATGACAGAATACATTAGCGTCTTTTTTAATCCCGCACAAATTGCCAACATGGGAAGCAACTTTGACACTGACAAATTGAATTCAAACAACAGCCCAGGCCAATGAAGCGACACTTAGATTGTGCAATATTAGGAGGAAATATATATAGTAGTGTGTATATGTACAGTTGAAGTCAGAAGATTACATACACTAAGGATGGAGTCATTAAAACATGTTTTTCAACCACTCCACAAATTTCTTGTTAACAAACTATAGTTTTGGTAAGTCGGTTAGGACATCAACTTTGTGCATGACACAAGTAATTTTTCCAACAATTGTTTACAGACAGATTATTTCACTGTATCACAAGTCCGGTGGGTCAGAAGTTTACATACACTAAATTGACTGTGCCTTTAAACAGCATGGACAATTCCAGAAAATGATGTCATGGCTTTAGAAGCTTCTGACATCAAGTCAATAGGAGGTGTACCTGTGGATGTATTTCAAGACCTACCTTCAAACTCAGTGCCTCTTTGCTTGACATCATGGGAAAATCAAAAGAAATCAGCCAAGACCTCAGAAAAAAATGGTAGACCTCCACAAGTCTGGTTCATCCTTGGGAGCAATTTCCAAATGCCTGAACGTACCACGTTCATCTGTACAAACAATAGTACGCAAGTATAAACACCATGGGACCACACAGGAAGGAGACGCGTTCTGTCTCCTAGAGATGAACGTACTTGGTTCAAAAAGTGCAAATCAATCCCAGAACAACGGCAAAGGACCTTGTGAATATGGTGCAGGAAATAGGTACAAAAGTATCTATATCCACAGTAAAACGAGTCCTATATCGACATAACCTGAAAGGCCGCTCAGCAAGGAGGAAGCCACTGCTCCAAAACCGCCATTAAAAAGCCAGACTACAGTTTGCAACTGCACATGGGGACAAAGATCAGACTTTTTGGAGAAATATCCTCTGGTCTGATGAAACCAAAATAGAACTGTTTTGCCATAATGACCATCGTTATGTTTGGAGGAAAAAGGGTGATGCTTGCAAGCCGAAGAACACCACATCAACCGTGAAGCACGGGGGTGGCAGCATCATGTTGTGTGGGTGCTTTGCTGCAGGAGGGACTAGTGGGGTACAAAGTATATGTTATGGTGTGTGGTGCATTTTCCTAGCATGGTTTAGGTCCACTAGTAGAATCTATGCGAAGGTGCATTGAAGCTGTTCTGGTAGCTTGTGGTGGCCTAACACCCTTTTAAGAAACTTTACTTTGGTGTTTCCTTTATTTTGCCAGTTGCTTGTGATAAAACTTAATCCACAGTTATTTGTTAGAAACTATTGAACCTCTGTGGCTAAATTATGCTCTCTGTTATATTTCTAACATTGAGAACAGGCTCCTGTGGTTGGATTTATTTTGCCTCTTGGGCCCCCTACAGCCTTGGGCCCCCTACACGCTGACTCACACAATAGACCAGTCATGTTTGTTCAATTATGCAGTTTATTTTTAATTTTGAATTAATCAGTTACCTAATCAAGGCACAGCCCCCAAGTTACCCATGTGGGTCCCCTACCTCCTCTCCTCTCCCCATCTGACGATTAGCAAATCAGCAGCAGGCTGTCTGCACTCATAGAGATCGGGCATGTGTGTCCTCTTGTGGTTGGCGGTTGCAGTAATAAAAATACAAAATATATACTACATATAATATATCCTGTATATATAATATATACTGTATATATTTCAATTTTTAGTTATTTATTTTATATATTTTTTTGCTGCCTGTTGGGCCCCTCATGGTCCTGGGCCAAGGAGCTTCAGCCCCAGTAAGCCCTGCAGGGACCCCATTCATGAATATGGAGCCCTTTCATTGGTTGTGACCTCAAAAAAATGCCATTATCGCCAGAGACATCGAGGCAGGGCAGCCATTTTGTGACCCCAGGTGGATTTGAACTGAAAAGCAATACCTAACATTCTTACTGAAGCACAATATGGCAGCCAGAAGGGAGGTGTACTGCCACGGACCAGAGCTAGGCTAGCTTTCTAGTATAGAGGCTCGTGAGAGAGGGTCAATTCTTAACAAAATAGCTTTTATGGACTATAAGGTAACAACATAAATGATCTCTTCAAGAATCAAACGTAAATGTTCATCAAATAAAACTTGCAAACAGAGCTCCCTCAGTCCTCTCCTCTGTGGTGAGGGATACCAGTTGTTGATATATGTCGTGGCTGATTGAGTAGCCGGTCACACCCTTAACTAGCCCATTGAATTCAGCTGTGCCTGTGTTCATTTTCCAGCCAGCGGCTTGTTCCAGGCTGACTACATGGCATGTGGTGCTGGTAAGGGTGTGGACTTTTAGTGGCTGCCCCTCACTACGCCACACACACGAAGGCACCTTGAAGCAGATCCCAGAGCTATCTATGAATTCAGTGCTGAGCGCTAATCTGAGTTAATAGATTGCCCTTTGCGGTATGATCTCTTTCAGTTTAATGCTGCTGAATCCTTCCACTGAGGTTCACTTGGGGGACATTCAAAATGAATTCTGGATTGTGCGGCGAATTGTGAATATATGTTGAAGGTCAACTGCACAGACAACTTCTTTAAAAGAGACTTTCTAGTAGATGCACATTGCGTAACATCAATTGACCACACTCAAATGCATGCTAATGTTGTTTACTTCCCGAAAAGCCATTCTGCCAACCTCTCGCTGCAATTTGGCTGAAAATAACCATAGTGAAGAATGCAAATAGGGTTTAGTTCCAAATTAGTGCACTACCCATAGGGCTCTGGTAAAAAAGTAGGGCGCTATAAAGGGAATATGGTGCCATTTGGAATGAGTTTTAGCTTGTGCTGCATCATGATTTATTCATTGTAGAGAATTGGAGTAATGCAACGTTTACTGCAATGTTTTGTACTCTAGATGTAATCTAACAGGCATTTGTACTTGTACTACCGCAGGCTAACCCCCTTGTGGTAGGCTAAATGCTTTTTAAGAAATAAATAGAGCACAATAAGATGTGAAAGAGAAGATAAACTTAGCCTACATTTACAAACTAAACACCTCAACAGCGTCCAAACCAATTCAACCCCCCAAAAATGTCCATTAATTATAATCCACATAATAATTCACATTTCCTGTTGCTGCAGGATTATTTTCCTACTGTAGCAGACTGGCTCAAATGAAGAGCCTACATCTGTACATAATGCATTTGATACAGTCAATCAAAAATGCTATCAAACTAAATGATGCTTAATAATAAGCTGTGACCTTGTAGGACACAATCTGGAGGGTACTTCATTCACAACAGGAATACAAGACTGCTAATATTCATGCAGCTGTACACTTTCTCTACTAGCCACTCATACTCACTTACCATATCTCCCTCAGTCAACTTCCTTTATGAGGACCACAATGGGAATGGTGGCATCAGAAATGGCACTCCAATTCCTATATGTAGTTGCACTGCTTTTATTTGTTGACACTTAGGGAAGTAGTGCAGTAGGGAACAGTTTGCTTTTGGGATGCAAACCATGCCTAGAGTGAATCAATCAAATGTATTCATAAAGCCCTTTTCATATCAACAGAAACCCAGCCTATAACCCCAAAGAGCAAGCAATGCAGATGAGAAAGCACAGGAACCTAGGAAGAAACGTAGAGAGGAACCAGGCTCTGAGGGGTGGCCAGTCCTCTTCTGACTGTGCCGGGTGGAGATTATAAGAGTACATGGCGATTAAGGCCAGATCGTTTTTCAAGGTGTTCAAACGTTCATAGTTGACCAGCAGGGTCAAATAATAATCACGGTGGTTGTAGAGGGTGCACAAGGAGTAAATGTCAGCCGAGCATTCAGAAGTTGAAACAGCAGGTGCGGTAGAGAGAGAGAGATTACACAGATCCACAAAGAATTCAAAAACAAACCCAATTTTGATTAACTCTGTTGGGTGAAATACCACAGTGTGACATCACAGCAGCAAGATTTGTGACCTGTTGCCTCAAGAAAAGGGCAGCCAGTGAAGAACAAACACCATTGTAAATACCACCCATATTTATGTTTATTTATTTTCCCTTTTGTACTTTAACTATTTGCACATAATATGACATTTGAAATGTCTTTATTCTTTTGGAACTTTTGTGAGTGTAAAGTTTACTGTTAATTTTGTATTGTTTATTTCACTTTCGTTTATTATCTACTTCACTTGCTTTGGAAATGTTAACATATGTTTCCCATATGGGGGGGGGGGGACACCTAATAAATGAGTCTTCAGTAAAGACTTGAAGGTCGAGACCAATTCTGGGCCCATCACATGGATAGGTAGAACATTACATAAAAATGGAGCTCTATAGGAGAAAGCCCTGCCTCCAGATGTTTGCTTAAGCATTCTACGGACAATAAAGTGGCCTTGGTCTTGTAAGCGTAGTGTATGTGTAGGCAGTGGTGTAAAAATTAGTAGTATTTGGGGTATCTGTACTTTACTTATATATATATTTTTTACAACATTTACTTCACTTCATTCCTAAAGAAAATTATGTAATTTTTTCTTCATACGTTTTCCCTGGCACCCAAAAGTAACATTTTGATTGCTTAGCAGGACAGGAAAAGGGTTGTATTCACACACATCAAGAGAACATCCCTGGTCATCCCTACTGCCTTTTATCTGGCAGACTCACTAAAGTCTGCCAGATAAAGTTTGCTTAATTTAAGGAATTTGAAATGGTTTATACTTCTACTATTATTTTTCATGTTTAAGTATATTTTAGTAATTACATTTACTTTTGATGCTTAAGTATGTTTAAAACCAAATACTTTTAGACTTTTACTCAAGTAGTATTTTACTGGGTGACTTTCACTTTTACTTGAGTCATTTTCTATTAGACCAAATCGGAGAGATAGGTAGGAGCAAGTACAGTACATGTAACTCTTTGTAGGTTAGCAGTAAAACCTTGAAATCAGCCCTTGCCTTAACAGTAAGCAAGTGTCGAGAGGCTAGCACTGGACTAATATGATCAAATGTTTTGGTTCTAGTCAATATTCTAGCAGCCGTATTTAGCACTAACTGAAGTTTATTTTGTGCTTTATCCAGGTAGCCGGAGAGTGCCTTCAGATAGTTTTAATACCCATTGACATATTTTTTGTCCATCCATCTACACACAATACCTCGTAATGACAAAGTGAAAACATGTTTTTTGAAATGTTGGTACATTAATTGAAAATGATATACATAAATATCACATTTACATAAGTATTCACACCCCTGAGTCAATACATGCTAGAATCACCATTTGCAGCGAATACAGTTGTGAGTCTTTCTGGGTAAGTCTTTAAGAGATTTCCAAACCTAGATTGCGCAACATTTGCCTATTTTTTTCTTATTCTTCAAGCTTTGTCAAATTCGATGTTGATCATTGCCCATTCAACCGTTTTCAAGTCTTGCCATAGATTTTCAAGTAGATTTAAGTCAAAACTGTAACTCGGCCACATAGGAACATTCACTGACTTCTTGGTAAGAAACTCCAGTGTAGATTTGGCCTTGTGTTTTAGGTTATTGTCTTTCTGAAAGGGAAAGTATTCCTGTAGGAATTTGCCTGTGTTGAGCTCCATTCTGTTTCTTTTTTATCTTGAAAAACTCAGTCCTTAATGGTTACAAGCATACCCAAAACATGATGCAGCCACCACTGTGCTTGAAATATGGAGCATAGTACTCAGTAATGAGTTGTATTGGATTTGCCGCAAACATAACACTTTGTATTCAGGTCAAAAAGTGAATTGCTTTCCCACATTTTTCCACTATTTCTTTAGTGCCTTGTTGGAAACAGAATGCGTGTTTTGGAATATTTTTATTCTGTACAGGCTTCCTTCTTTTCACTCTGTCAATTTGGTTAGTATTGTGGAGTAACTACAATGTTGTTGATCCACTGTTTTAAAGTCACCATTCGCCTCATGGTGAAATCCCTGAGCGGATTCCTTCCTCTCCGGCAACTGAGTTAGAAAGGACGCCTGTGTCTTTGTAGTGACTGTATGTACAGTATTGATACACCATCCAAAGTGTCATTGATTACTTCACCATGCTCAAAGGGATATTCAATGTCTGCTTTTTACCCATCTACCAATAGGTGCCCTTCTTCGCAAAGCATTGGAAAACCTCGATGGGTTTTGTGGTTGAATCTGTGTTTGAAATTCAGTGCTCGACTGAGGGACGTTACAAATTAATTGTATGTGTGGGAAAAGATACAGTAAGAGGTAGTCATTTAAAAATCATGTTGTACACTATTATTGCACACAGAGGGAGTCAATGCAACTTATTATGTGACTTGTTAAGACACCTATCCCCTAAAAGCAAACTTTTACCCCTGAACTTATTTAGGTTTGCCATAACAAAGGGGTTGAATACTTATTGACTCAAGATATTTCAGTGTTTCATTTTTTATTACGTTGTAAAATGCTCTAAAAGCATCATTCCACTTTGACATTGTGGGGTATTGTGTGTAGGCCAGTGAACAAAAATCTAAATGTAATCCATTTTAAATTCAGGCTGTAACACAACAAGGTGTGGAAAAAGTAAAGGGGTGTGAATAATTTTGGAAGCCACTGTAATTGTGGCATCCTTGATGATGTAATTAATGTATATATTCTTCCCAATCTATGTTATGTAAAAAAATAAAATTGATTCAAATCATTCTCCTCTGCAGGTACAACTGGAAGACAACGGAGTGGACCGAGTGCAGGGTGGATATGTTGCTAAGCCAACAGGACCGTCGTCGTGGTAACCTAACTGGGCTGTGCGGGGGCGGAGTTCAGAACCATGAGGTGTACTGTGTCCAGGCAAACAGCGCCGACCCTGCCTCAAGCTCTCTGAATAGCAAAGAAGGTAACCTGACCAGCATGCAACTGTCCTTTATCCCCAATGTGTAATCTTTATCCCATTCTGATAACTCATGCCCTTCTCCCATACTAGGTCATCTCTCTCACCAGTCGTGTGTCTATAGAAAGCCCATATCCATTGTGTCCTCTTTTTTTCCCTCCCATAAGGATGCCTTGTCCCATTGTACAGATCTCTTCCACCTCGTGCACTGGAGACTGAGCACTTTTGCTAAGGCCGCACTCATGCCCTTACGCAATAGTAAGAAATTCAATGGGATTCCCTTGCCAGCCAAAATGCATGCACTAATGGTGCAGAAGAGTAGAATAGGAATGGGGTTGAGAAATGTGTTTCCCCATCCGGGGATCTTTGGAGATCCTAAAAGCCTTGCACTACTCAAAATTGGTGCATCCCTTCTGAAAACAATTCTCTAAAAACAATGGTACCCCATGTGAGAACAGTTCCTGACACGGGTGATAGTAGATATCATTGGATGCATCCCAAGTGGCACCATATTCCCAATATAGTCCACTACTTTTTACCAGGGCCCATAGTGTAGGGAATATAGTGCCATTTGGTAGGTAACCATTGCCTGTCTGACAAACACCCAATGTCAATATGACAGGGCAGCATATCTATACAGTCAGCAGAAGCAGTAATAACTCTCTCTGTCCCCAGATAATGTAGTAACTGTGTTCCCAGATAATGTATTAAAAATGTTCCCACTCCCTTGGTAATGTTACACACATGAATGCACAAACGCAAGCACACACACACACACGCATGCACACACCCACCCCCAGGCTATCAGACTGTTGAACAGCCGTCACTAGCCGGCTGGCTACCTGTCCTGCACCTTTTTTTTGCACACATACTCACACACACTTGAACTTCAAACACACACCTCATACACACACACACACACACACACACACACACACACACACACACACACACACACACACACACACACACACACACACACACACACACACACACACACACACACACACACACACACACACACACACACACGCACGCCTCATACATACACACACACCTCACACACACATAAACACTCACACCCAGGCATACCCCCATACTCACAAACACATGCACATACACATACACATGCTGTCCCATGTGTATAGAGACCTTAAATACTGGACACTTCCTGTTTCTTTCATACTGTTTTTCACACTGTGTATTCATATAGTGTATTCTCCAAATAGCTCATTATAATAGCTCTACTACTGTACATTGCATTTTAGTGACACTGTTTATACCCTCTGCATATTTATATGCCTGATTCTCAACACTGTAATATAGCTACTGCTGTACATATCATTCCTAGTATATCCTTTCGGTGTATATACACATAGATTGCATTTGGATTCCAACAACAACATTGACGAATACGCTGATTCGGTGAGCGAGTTCATTAGAAAGTGCATTGAAGATGTCGTACCCATAGCAACGATTAAAACATTCCCAAACCAGAAACCGTGGATTGATGGTAGCATTTTGTGAAACTGAAAGAGCAAACCACTGCTTTTAACCAGGTCAAGGTGACCGGAAACATGACCGAATACAAACAGTGTAGCTATTCCCTCCACAAGGCAATCAAACAAGCTAAGCGTCAGTATAGAGACAAAGTAGAGTCACAATTCAACGGCTCAGACACAAGAGGTATGTGGCAGGGTCTACAGTCAATCACGGATTACAAAAAGAAAACCAGCCCCATCGCAGACCAGGATGTCTTGCTCCCAGACAGACTAAATAACTTTTTTGCCCGCTTTGAGGACAGTACAGTGCCACTGACACGGCCCGCTACCAAAACCTGCAGACTCTCCTTCACTGCAGCCGATGTGAGTAAAACATTTAAACGTGTTAACCCTCGCAAGGCTGCAGGCCCAGACAGCATCCCCAGCCGCATCCTCAGAGCATGCGCAGACCAGCTGGCTGGTGTGTTTACGGACATATTCAATCAATGCTTATCCCAGTCTGCTGTTCCCACATGCTTCAAGAGGGCCACCATTGTTCCTGTTCCTAAGAAAGCTAAGGTAACTGAGCTAAACGACTCACTTCCGTCATCATTAAGTGCTTTGAGAGACTAGTCAAGGACCATATCACCTCCACCCTACCTGACACCCTAGACCCACTCCAATTTGCTTACCGCCCAAATAGGTCCACAGACGACGCAATCGCAACCACACTGCACACTGCCCTAACCCATCTGGACAAGAGGAATACCTATGTGAGAGTGCTGTTCATCGACTACAGCTCAGCATTTAACACCATAGTATCCTCCAAACTCGTCACCAAGCTCGAGACCCTTGGTCTCGACCCCGCCCTGTGCAACTGGGTACTGGACTTCCTGACGGGCCGCCCCCAGGTGGTGAGGGTAGGTAACAACATCTCCACCCCGCTGATCCTCAACACTGGGGCCCCACAAGGGTGCATTTTGAGCCCTCTCCTGTACTCCCTGTTCACCCACGACTGTGTGGCAATGCACGCCTCCAACTCAATCATCAAGTTTGCGGACGACACTACAGTGGTAGGCTTGATTAACAACAACGACGAGACGGCCTACAGGGAGGAGGTGAGGGCCCTCGGAGTGTGGTGTCAGGAAAATAACCTCACACTCAACGTTAACAAAACAAAGGAGATGATCGTGGACTTCAGGAAACAGCAGAGGGAGCACCCCAATCTCAGGAGGCTGAAGAAATTCGGCTTGTCACCAAAAGCACTCACAAACTTCTATAGATGCACAATCGAGAGCATCCTGTCGGGCTGTGTCACCGCCTGGCACGGCAACTGCTCCGCCCACAACCGTAAGGCTCTCCAGAGGGTAGTGAGGTCTGCACAACGCATCACCGGGGGCAAACTACCTGCCCTCCAGGACACCTACACCACCCGATGTCACAGGAAGGCCATAAAGATCATCAAGGACAACAACCACCCGAGCCACTGCCTGTTCACCCCGCTATCATCCAGAAGGCGAGGTCAGTACAGGTGCATCAAAGCAGGGACCGAGAGACTGAAAAACAGCTTTTTTGTGTACTTGTTTGACATTTACTGCACTTTTACTAGCAATTAACACAAGCATTTTGGTGCATCCGTTATAACATCTGCTAAACTGTGTA